>NC_090345.1:2179353-2471853 GCF_035084215.1 Heptranchias perlo | reverse complement strand
ACCTGGTGTTCTGATCGTGACCTGGTGCACGAATCGTGAACTGGTGTTCTGATCGTGACCTGGTGCACGAATCGTGAACTGGTGTTCTGATCGTGACCTGGTGCACGAATCGTGAACTGGTGTTCTGATCGTGACCTGGTGTTCTGATCGTGACCTGGTGCTCTGATCGTGACCTGGTGTTCTGATCGTGACCTGGTGCTCTGATCGTGACCTGGTGTTCTGATCGTGACCTGGTGTTCTGATCGTGACCTGGTGCACCGATCGTGACCTGGTGCTCTGATCGTGACCTGGTGCACGAATCGTTAACTGGTGTTCTGATCGTGACCTGGTGCACCGATCGTGACCTGGTGTTCTGATCGTGACCTGGTGCTCTCATCGTGACCTGGTGCTCTGATCGTGACCTGGTCCATGTATCGTGACCTGGTACTCTGATCGTGACCTGGTGTTCTGATCGTGACGTGGTGCACGAATCATTAACTGGTGTGCTGATCGTGACGTGGTGCACCGATCGTGACCTGGTGCTCTGATCGTGACCTGGTGCACGAATCGTGAACTGGTGTTCTGATCGTGACCTGGTGCTCTGATCGTGATCTGGTGCTATGATCGTGACCTGGGGTTCTGATCGTGACCTGGTGCACTGATCGTGACCTGGTGCTCTGATCGTGACCTGGTGCTCTGATCGTGACCTGGTGCTCTGATCGTGACCTGGTGCTATGATCGTGACCTGGTGCTATGATCGTGACCTGGTGCTATGATCGTGACCTGGTGCACCGATCGTGACCTGGTGTTCTGATCGTGACCTGGTGCATGAATCGTGAACTGGTGTTCTGATCGTGACCTGGTGCACGAATCGTGAACTGGTGTTCTGATCGTGACCTGGTGCACAAATCGTGAACTGGTGTTCTGATCGTGACCTGGTGCTCTGATCGTGACCTGGTGTTCTGATCGTGACCTGGTGCTCTGATCGTGACCTGGTGTTCTGATCGTGACGTGGTGCTCTGATCGTGACCTGGTGTTCTGATCGTGACCTGGTGCACCGATCGTGACCTGGTGCTCTGATCGTGACCTGGTGCACGAATCGTGAACTGGTGTTCTGATCGTGACCTGGTGCACCGATCGTGACCTGGTGTTCTGATCGTGACCTGGTGCTCTGATCGTGACCTGGTGCTCTGATCGTGACCTGGTGCTCTGATCGTGACCTGGTGCACGGATCGTGACCTGGTGCACGAATCATGAACTGGTGCTCTCATCGTGACCTGGTGCTCTGATCGTGACCTGGTCCATGTATCGTGACCTGGTGGTATAATCGTGGCCTGGTGCTCTGATCGTGACCTGGTGCTATGATCGTGACCTGGTGCTATGATCGTGACCTGGTGCTATGATCGTGACCTGGTGCACCGATCGTGACCTGGTGTTCTGATCGTGACCTGGTGCATGAATCGTGAACTGGTGTTCTGATCGTGACCTGGTGCACGAATCGTGAACTGGTGTTCTGATCGTGACCTGGTGCACAAATCGTGAACTGGTGTTCTGATCGTGACCTGGTGCTCTGATCGTGACCTGGTGTTCTGATCGTGACCTGGTGTTCTGATCGTGACGTGGTGCTCTGATCGTGACCTGGTGTTCTGATCGTGAACTGGTGCACCGATCGTGACCTGGTGCTCTGATCGTGACCTGGTGCACGAATCGTGAACTGGTGTTCTGATCGTGACCTGGTGCACCGATCGTGACCTGGTGTTCTGATCGTGACCTGGTGCTCTGATCGTGACCTGGTGCTCTGATCGTGACCTGGTGCTCTGATCGTGACCTGGTGCACGGATCGTGACCTGGTGCTCTCATCGTGACCTGGTGCTCTGATCGTGACCTGGTCCATGTATCGTGACCTGGTGGTATAATCGTGGCCTGGTGCTCTGATCGTGACCTGGTGCACTGATTGTGACCTGGTGCTCTGATCGTGACCTGGTGCTCTGATCGTGACCTGGTGCACTGATCGTGACCTGGTGCTCTGATCGTGACCTGGTGCATTGATCGTGACCTGGTGCTCTGATCGTGACCTGGTGCTCTGATCGTGACCTGGTGCTCTGATCGTGACCTGGTGCACGGATCGTGACCTGGTGCACGAATCATGAACTGGTGCTCTCATCGTGACCTGGTGCTCTGATCGTGACCTGGTCCATGTATCGTGACCTGGTGCTATAATCGTGGCCTGGTGCTCTGATCGTGACCTGGTGCACTGATTGTGACCTGGTGCTGTGATCGTGACCTGGTGCTCTGATCGTGACCTGGTGCATTGATCGTGACCTGGTGTTCTGATCGGGACCTGGTGCTATAATCGTGACCTGGTGCACTGATCGTGACCTGGTGCATTGATCGTGACCTGGTGCTCTGATCGTGACCGGTGTTCTGATCGTGACCTGGTGCTCTGATCGTGACCTGGTGTTCTGATCGTGACCTGGTGCATTGATCGTGACCTGGTGCTATGGTCGTGATCTGGTGCTCTGATCGTGACCTGGTGTTCTGATCGTGACCTGGTGTTCTGATCGTGACCTGGTGCTCTGATCGTGACCTGGTGCTCTGATCGTGACCTGGTGCACTGATCGTGACCTGGTGCTCTGATCGTGACCTGGTGCACTGATCGTGACCTGGTGCTCTGATCGTGACCTGGTGCTATGATCGTGACCTGGTGTTCTGATCGTGACCTGGTGCTCTGATCGTGACCTGGTGCTCTGATCGTGACCTGGTGCACTGATCGTGACCTGGTGCTCTGATCGTGACCTGGTGCACTGATCGTGACCTGGTGCTCTGATCGTGACCTGGTGCTATGATCGTGACCTGGTGCACCGATCGTGACCTGGTGTTCTGATCGTGACCTGGTGCACGAATCGTGAACTGGTGTTCTGATCGTGACCTGGTGCACGAAACGTGAACTGGTGTTCTGATCGTGACCTGGTGCACGAATCGTGAACTGGTGTTCTGATCGTGACCTGGTGCTCTGATCGTGACATGGTGTTCTGACCGTGACCTGGTGCTCTGATCGTGACCTGGTGTTCTGATCGTGACCTGGTGCTCTGATCGTGACCTGGTGTTCTGATCGTGACCTGGTGCACCGATCGTGACCTGGTGCTCTGATCGTGACCGGGTGCACGAATCGTGAACTGGTGTTCTGATCGTGACCTGGTGCACCGATCGTGACCTGGTGTTCTGATCGTGACCCGGTGCTCTCATCATGACCTGGTGCTCTGATCGTGACCTGGTCCATGTATCGTGACCTGGTACTCTGATCGTGACCTGGTGTTCTGATCGTGACCTGGTGCACGAATAGTGAACTGGTGTTCTGATCGTGACCTGGTGCACCGATCGTGACCTGGTGTTCTGATCGTGACCTGGTGCTCTCATCATGACCTGGTGCTCTGATCGTGACCTGGTCCATGTATCGTGACCTGGTACTCTGATCGTGACATGGTGTTCTGATCGTGACCTGGTGCACGAATCGTGAACTGGTGTTCTGATCGTGACCTGGTGCACCGATCGTGACCTGGTGTTCTGATCGTGACCTGGTACTCTGATCGTGACCTGGTGTTCTGATCGTGACCTGGTGCACGAATCGTGAACTGGTGTTCTGATCGTGACCTGGTGCACCAATCGTGACCTGGTGCGCTGATCGTGACCTGGTGCACGAATCGTGAACTGGTGTTCTGATCGTGACCTGGTGCACCGATCGTGACCTGGTGTTCTGATCGTGACCTGGTGCTCTCATCGTGACCTGGTGCTCTGATCGTGACCTGGTCCATGTATCGTGACCTGGTGCTCTGATCGTGACCTGGTGCTCTGATCGTGACCTGGTGTTCTGATCGTGACCTGGTGCTCTGATCGTGACCTGGTGTTCTGATCGTGACCTGGTGCATTGATCGTGACCTGGTGCTATGGTCGTGATCTGGTGCACTGGTGGTGAACTGGAGTTCTGATCGTGACCTGGTGCACTGATCGTGACCTGGTGCTCTGATCGTGACCTGGTGCATTGATCGTGACCTGGTGTTCTGATCGTGACCTGGTGCACTGATCGTGAACTGGTGTTCTGATCGTGACCTGGTGTTCTGATCGTGACCTGGTGCTCTGATCGTGACCTGGTGCTCTGATCGTGACCTGGTGCACTGATCGTGACCTGGTGCTCTGATCGTGACCTGGTGCACTGATCGTGACCTGGTGCTCTGATCGTGACCTGGTGATCTGATCGTGACCTGGTGCACCGATCGTGACCTGGTGCTCTGATCGTGACCGGGTGCACGAATCGTGAACTGGTGTTCTGATCGTGACCTGGTGCACCGATCGTGACCTGGTGTTCTGGTCGTGACCTGGTGCTCTCATCATGACCTGGTGCTCTGATCGTGACCTGGTCCATGTATCGTGACCTGGTACTCTGATCGTGACCTGGTGTTCTGATCGTGACCTGGTGCACGAATAGTGAACTGGTGTTCTGATCGTGACCTGGTGCACCGATCGTGACCTGGTGTTCTGATCGTGACCTGGTGCTCTCATCATGACCTGGTGCTCTGATCGTGACCTGGTCCATGTATCGTGACCTGGTACTCTGATCGTGACCTGGTGTTCTGATCGTGACCTGGTGCACGAATCGTGAACTGGTGTTCTGATCGTGACCTGGTGCACCGATCGTGACCTGGTGTTCTGATCGTGACCTGGTACTCTGATCGTGACCTGGTGTTCTGATCGTGACCTGGTGCACGAATCGTGAACTGGTGTTCTGATCGTGGCCTGGTGCACCAATCGTGATCTGGTGCGCTGATCGTGACCTGGTGCACGATTCGTGAACTGGTGTTCTGATCGTGACCTGGTGCACCGATCGTGACCTGGTGTTCTGATCGTGACCTGGTGCTCTCATCGTGACCTGGTGCTCTGATCGTGACCTGGTCCATGTATCGTGACCTGGTGCTCTGATCGTGACCTGGTGCTCTGATCGTGACCTGGTGTTCTGATCGTGACCTGGTGCTCTGATCGTGACCTGGTGCACGGATCGTGACCTGGTGCACGAATCATGAACTGGTGCTCTCATCGTGACCTGGTCCATGTATCGTGACCTGGTGCTATAATCGTGACCTGGTGCTCTGATCGTGACCTGGTGCACTGATTGTGACCTGGAGCTCTGATCGTGACCTGGTGCTCTGATCCTGACCTGGTGCTCTGATCGTGACCTGGTGCACTGATCGTGACCTGGTGCTCTGATCGTGACCTGTTGCACTGATCGTGACCTGGTGCTCTGATCGTGACCTGGTGCTCTGATCGTGACCTGTTGCACTGATCGTGACCTGGTGCACTGATCGTGACCGGTGTTCTGATCGTGACCTGGTGCATTGATCGTGACCTGGTGTTCTGATCGTGACCTGGTGCTATGGTCGTGATCTGGTGCACTGGTGGTGAACTGGAGTTCTGATCGTGACCTGGTGCACTGATCGTGACCTGGTGTTCTGATCGTGACCTGGTGCTCTGATCGTGACCTGGTGTTCTGATCGTGACCTGGTGCTCTGATCGTGACCTGGTGCACTGATCGTGACCTGGTGCTCTGATCGTGACCTGGTGCTCTGATCGTGACCTGGTGCACTGATCGTGACCTGGTGCTATGATCGTGACCTGGTGCACCGATTGTGACCTGGTGTTCTGATCGTGACCTGGTGCACGAATCGTGAACTGGTGTTCTGATCGTGACCTGGTGCACGAATCGTGAACTGGTGTTCTGATCGTGACCTGGTGCACGAATCGTGAACTGGTGTTCTGATCGTGACCTGGTGTTCTGATCGTGACCTGGTGCTCTGATCGTGACCTGGTGTTCTGATCGTGACCTGGTGCTCTGATCGTGACCTGGTGTTCTGATCGTGACCTGGTGTTCTGATCGTGACCTGGTGCACCGATCGTGACCTGGTGCTCTGATCGTGACCTGGTGCACGAATCGTTAACTGGTGTTCTGATCGTGACCTGGTGCACCGATCGTGACCTGGTGTTCTGATCGTGACCTGGTGCTCTCATCGTGACCTGGTGCTCTGATCGTGACCTGGTCCATGTATCGTGACCTGGTACTCTGATCGTGACCTGGTGTTCTGATCGTGACCTGGTGCACGAATCATTAACTGGTGTGCTGATCGTGACATGGTGCACCGATCGTGACCTGGTGCTCTGATCGTGACCTGGTGCACGAATCGTGAACTGGTGTTCTGATCGTGACCTGGTGCTCTGATCGTGATCTGGTGCTATGATCGTGACCTGGGGTTCTGATCGTGACCTGGTGCACTGATCGTGACCTGGTGCTCTGATCGTGACCTGGTGCTCTGATCGTGACCTGGTGCTCTGATCGTGACCTGGTGCTATGATCGTGACCTGGTGCTATGATCGTGACCTGGTGCTATGATCGTGACCTGGTGCACCGATCGTGACCTGGTGTTCTGATCGTGACCTGGTGCATGAATCGTGAACTGGTGTTCTGATCGTGACCTGGTGCACGAATCGTGAACTGGTGTTCTGATCGTGACCTGGTGTACAAATCGTGAACTGGTGTTCTGATCGTGACCTGGTGCTCTGATCGTGACCTGGTGTTCTGATCGTGACCTGGTGCTCTGATCGTGACCTGGTGTTCTGATCGTGACGTGGTGCTCTGATCGTGACCTGGTGTTCTGATCGTGACCTGGTGCACCGATCGTGACCTGGTGCTCTGATCGTGACCTGGTGTTCTGATCGTGACCTGGTGCTCTGATCGTGACCTGGTGCTCTGATCGTGACCTGGTGCTCTGATCGTGACCTGGTGCACGGATCGTGACCTAGTGCACGAATCATGAACTGGTGCTCTCATCGTGACCTGGTGCTCTGATCGTGACCTGGTCCATGTATCGTGACCTGGTGGTATAATCGTGGCCTGGTGCTCTGATCGTGACCTGGTGCTATGATCGTGACCTGGTGCTATGATCGTGACCTGGTGCCATGATCGTGACCTGGTGCACCGATCGTGACCTGGTGTTCTGATCGTGACCTGGTGCATGAATCGTGAACTGGTGTTCTGATCGTGACCTGGTGCACGAATCGTGAACTGGTGTTCTGATCGTGACCTGGTGCACAAATCGTGAACTGGTGTTCTGATCGTGACCTGGTGCTCTGATCGTGACCTGGTGTTCTGATCGTGACCTGGTGCTCTGATCGTGACCTGGTGTTCTGATCGTGACGTGGTGCTCTGATCGTGACCTGGTGTTCTGATCGTGAACTGGTGCACCGATCGTGACCTGGTGCTCTGATCGTGACCTGGTGCACGAATCGTGAACTGGTGTTCTGATCGTGACCTGGTGCACCGATCGTGACCTGGTGTTCTGATCGTGACCTGGTGCTCTGATCGTGACCTGGTGCTCTGATCGTGACCTGGTGCTCTGATCGTGACCTGGTGCACGGATCGTGACCTGGTGCTCTCATCGTGACCTGGTGCTCTGATCGTGACCTGGTCCATGTATCGTGACCTGGTGGTATAATCGTGGCCTGGTGCTCTGATCGTGACCTGGTGCACTGATTGTGACCTGGTGCTCTGATCGTGACCTGGTGCTCTGATCGTGACCTGGTGCACTGATCGTGACCTGGTGCTCTGATCGTGACCTGGTGCATTGATCGTGACCTGGTGCTCTGATCGTGACCTGGTGCTCTGATCGTGACCTGGTGCTCTGATCGTGACCTGGTGCACGGATCGTGACCTGGTGCACGAATCATGAACTGGTGCTCTCATCGTGACCTGGTGCTCTGATCGTGACCTGGTCCATGTATCGTGACCTGGTGCTATAATCGTGGCCTGGTGCTCTGATCGTGACCTGGTGCACTGATTGTGACCTGGTGCTGTGATCGTGACCTGGTGATCTGATCGTGACCTGGTGCATTGATCGTGACCTGGTGTTCTGATCGGGACCTGGTGCTATAATCGTGACCTGGTGCACTGATCGTGACCTGGTGCATTGATCGTGACCTGGTGTTCTGATCGTGACCTGGTGCATTGATCGTGACCTGGTGCTATGGTCGTGATCTGGTGCTCTGATCGTGACCTGGTGTTCTGATCGTGACCTGGTGCTCTGATCGTGACCTGGTGCTCTGATCGTGACCTGGTGCTCTGATCGTGACCTGGTGCACTGATCGTGACCTGGTGCTCTGATCGTGACCTGGTGCACTGATCGTGACCTGGTGCTCTGATCGTGACCTGGTGCTATGATCGTGACCTGGTGTTCTGATCGTGACCTGGTGCTCTGATCGTGACCTGGTGCTCTGATCGTGACCTGGTGCACTGATCGTGACCTGGTGCTCTGATCGTGACCTGGTGCTCTGATCGTGACCTGGTGCTATGATCGTGACCTGGTGCACCGATCGTGACCTGGTGTTCTGATCGTGACCTGGTGCACGAATCGTGAACTGGTGTTCTGATCGTGACCTGGTGCACGAAACGTGAACTGGTGTTCTGATCGTGACCTGGTGCACGAATCGTGAACTGGTGTTCTGATCGTGACCTGGTGCTCTGATCGTGACATGGTGTTCTGATCGTGACCTGGTGCTCTGATCGTGACCTGGTGTTCTGATCGTGACCTGGTGCTCTGATCGTGACCTGGTGTTCTGATCGTGACCTGGTGCACCGATCGTGACCTGGTGCTCTGATCGTGACCGGGTGCACGAATCGTGAACTGGTGTTCTGATCGTGACCTGGTGCACCGATCGTGACCTGGTGTTCTGATCGTGACCTGGTGCTCTCATCATGACCTGGTGCTCTGATCGTGACCTGGTCCATGTATCGTGACCTGGTACTCTGATCGTGACCTGGTGTTCTGATCGTGACCTGGTGCACGAATAGTGAACTGGTGTTCTGATCGTGACCTGGTGCACCGATCGTGACCTGGTGTTCTGATCGTGACCTGGTGCTCTCATCATGACCTGGTGCTCTGATCGTGACCTGGTCCATGTATCGTGACCTGGTACTCTGATCGTGACCTGGTGTTCTGATCGTGACCTGGTGCACGAATCGTGAACTGGTGTTCTGATCGTGACCTGGTGCACCGATCGTGACCTGGTGTTCTGATCGTGACCTGGTACTCTGATCGTGACCTGGTGTTCTGATCGTGACCTGGTGCACGAATCGTGAACTGGTGTTCTGATCGTGACCTGGTGCACCAATCGTGACCTGGTGCGCTGATCGTGACCTGGTGCACGAATCGTGAACTGGTGTTCTGATCGTGACCTGGTGCACCGATCGTGACCTGGTGTTCTGATCGTGACCTGGTGCTCTCATCGTGACCTGGTGCTCTGATCGTGACCTGGTCCATGTATCGTGACCTGGTGCTCTGATCGTGACCTGGTGCTCTGATCGTGACCTGGTGTTCTGATCGTGACCTGGTGCTCTGATCGTGACCTGGTGTTCTGATCGTGACCTGGTGCATTGATCGTGACCTGGTGCTATGGTCGTGATCTGGTGCACTGGTGGTGAACTGGAGTTCTGATCGTGACCTGGTGCACTGATCGTGACCTGGTGCTCTGATCGTGACTTGGTGCATTGATCGTGACCTGGTGTTCTGATCGTGACCTGGTGCACTGATCGTGAACTGGTGTTCTGATCGTGACCTGGTGTTCTGATCGTGACCTGGTGCTCTGATCGTGACCTGGTGCTCTGATCGTGACCTGGTGCACTGATCGTGACCTGGTGCTCTGATCGTGACCTGGTGCACTGATCGTGACCTGGTGCTCTGATCGTGACCTGGTGCTATGATTGTGACCTCGTGCACCGATCGTGACCTGGTGTTCTGATCGTGACCTGGTGCACGAATCGTGAACTGGTGTTCTGATCGTGACCTGGTGCACGAATCGTGAACTGGTGTTCTGATCGTGACCTGGTGCACGAATCGTGAACTGGTGTTCTGATCGTGACCTGGTGCTCTGATCGTGACATGGTGTTCTGATCGTGACCTGGTGCTCTGATCGTGACCTGGTGTTCTGATCGTGACCTGGTGCTCTGATCGTGACCTGGTGATCTGATCGTGACCTGGTGCACCGATCGTGACCTGGTGCTCTGATCGTGACCGGGTGCACGAATCGTGAACTGGTGTTCTGATCGTGACCTGGTGCACCGATCGTGACCTGGTGTTCTGATCGTGACCTGGTGCTCTCATCGTGACCTGGTGCTCTGATCGTGACCTGGTCCATGTATCGTGACCTGGTGCTCTGATCGTGACCTGGTGCTCTGATCGTGACCTGGTGTTCTGATCGTGACCTGGTGCTCTGATCGTGACCTGGTGTTCTGATCGTGACCTGGTGCATTGATCGTGACCTGGTGCTATGGTCGTGATCTGGTGCACTGGTGGTGAACTGGAGTTCTGATCGTGACCTGGTGCACTGATCGTGACCTGGTGCTCTGATCGTGACCTGGTGCATTGATCGTGACCTGGTGTTCTGATCGTGACCTGGTGCACTGATCGTGAACTGGTGTTCTGATCGTGACCTGGTGTTCTGATCGTGACCTGGTGCTCTGATCGTGACCTGGTGCTCTGATCGTGACCTGGTGCACTGATCGTGACCTGGTGCTCTGATCGTGACCTGGTGCACTGATCGTGACCTGGTGCTCTGATCGTGACCTGGTGCTATGATTGTGACCTCGTGCACCGATCGTGACCTGGTGTTCTGATCGTGACCTGGTGCACGAATCGTGAACTGGTGTTCTGATCGTGACCTGGTGCACGAATCGTGAACTGGTGTTCTGATCGTGACCTGGTGCACGAATCGTGAACTGGTGTTCTGATCGTGACCTGGTGCTCTGATCGTGACATGGTGTTCTGATCGTGACCTGGTGCTCTGATCGTGACCTGGTGTTCTGATCGTGACCTGGTGCTCTGATCGTGACCTGGTGATCTGATCGTGACCTGGTGCACCGATCGTGACCTGGTGCTCTGATCGTGACCGGGTGCACGAATCGTGAACTGGTGTTCTGATCGTGACCTGGTGCACCGATCGTGACCTGGTGTTCTGATCGTGACCTGGTGCTCTCATCATGACCTGGTGCTCTGATCGTGACCTGGTCCATGTATCGTGACCTGGTACTCTGATCGTGACCTGGTGTTCTGATCGTGACCTGGTGCACGAATAGTGAACTGGTGTTCTGATCGTGACCTGGTGCACCGATCGTGACCTGGTGTTCTGATCGTGACCTGGTGCTCTCATCATGACCTGGTGCTCTGATCGTGACCTGGTCCATGTATCGTGACCTGGTACTCTGATCGTGACCTGGTGTTCTGATCGTGACCTGGTGCACGAATCGTGAACTGGTGTTCTGATCGTGACCTGGTGCACCGATCGTGACCTGGTGTTCTGATCGTGACCTGGTACTCTGATCGTGACCTGGTGTTCTGATCGTGACCTGGTGCACGAATCGTGAACTGGTGTTCTGATCGTGGCCTGGTGCACCAATCGTGATCTGGTGCGCTGATCGTGACCTGGTGCACGATTCGTGAACTGGTGTTCTGATCGTGACCTGGTGCACCGATCGTGACCTGGTGTTCTGATCGTGACCTGGTGCTCTCATCGTGACCTGGTGCTCTGATCGTGACCTGGTCCATGTATCGTGACCTGGTGCTCTGATCGTGACCTGGTGCTCTGATCGTGACCTGGTGTTCTGATCGTGACCTGGTGCTCTGATCGTGACCTGGTGCACGGATCGTGACCTGGTGCACGAATCATGAACTGGTGCTCTCATCGTGACCTGGTGCTCTGATCGTGACCTGGTGCACTGATCGTGACCTGGTGCTCTGATCGTGACCTGGTGCTCTGATCGTGACCTGGTGTTCTGATCGTGACCGGTGTTCTGATCGTGACCTGGTGCTCTGATCGTGACCTGGTGCTCTGATCGTGACCTGGTGCATTGATCGTGACCTGGTGTTCTGATCGTGACCTGGTGCACTGATCGTGAACTGGTGTTCTGATCGTGACCTGGGGTGCTGATCGTGACCTGGTGCTCTGATCGTGACCTGGTGCACGGATCGTGACCTGGTGCACGAATCATGAACTGGTGCTCTCATCGTGACCTGATGCTCTGATCGTGACCTGGTCCATGTATCGTGACCTGGTGCTATAATCGTGGCCTGGTGCTCTGATCGTGACCTGGTGCTCTGATCGTGACCTGGTGCACTGATTGTGACCTGGTGCTCTGATCGTGAACTGGTGTTCTGATCGTGACCTGGTGCTATAATCGTGACCTGGTGCACTGATCGTGACCTGGTGCTCTGATCGTGACCTGGTGCTCTGATCGTGACCTGGTGCACTGGTGGTGAACTGGAGTTCTGATCGTGACCTGGAGCACTGATCGTGACCTGTTGCACTGATCGTGAACTGGTGTTCTGATCGTGACCTGGTGCTATGGTCGTGACCTTGTGCACTGATCGTGAACTGGTGTTCTGATCGTGACCTGGTGCACTGATTGTGACCTGGTGTTCTGATCGTGACCTGGTGTACTGATCGTGACCTGGTGCAATGATCGTGACCTGGTGCTATGGTCGTGACCTGGTGCACTGATCGTGACCTGGTGCACGAATCGTGAACTGGTGTTCTGATCGTGACCTGGTGCACAAATCGTGAACTGGTGTTCTGATCGTGACCTGGTGCTCTGATCGTGACCTGGTGTTCTGATCGTGACCTGGTGCTCTGATCGTGACCTGGTGTTCTGATCGTGACCTGGTGCTCTGATCGTGACCTGGTGTTCTGATCGTGACCTGGTGCACCGATCGTGACCTGGTGCTCTGATCGTGACCTGGTGCACGAATCGTGAACTGGTGTTCTGATCGTGACCAGGTGCACCGATCGTGACCTGGTGTTCTGATCGTGACCTGGTGCTCTCATCGTGACCTGGTGCTCTGATCGTGACCTGGTGCTCTGATCGGGACCTGGTGCTCTGATCGTGACCTGGTGCTCTGATCGTGACCTGGTGCTCTGATCGTGACCTGGTGCAGGGATCGAGACCTGGTGCACGAATCATGAACTGGTGCTCTCATCGTGACCTGGTGCTCTGATCGTGACCTGGTCCATGTATCGTGACCTGGTGCTATAATCGTGGCCTGTTGCTCTGATCGTGACCTGGTGCACTGATTGAGACCTGGTGCTCTGATCGTGACCTGGTGCTCTGATCGTGACCTGGTGCACTGATCGTGACCTGGTGCTCTGATCGTGACCTGGTGCATTGATCGTGACCTGGTGCTCTGATCGTGACCTGGTGCTCTGATCGTGACCTGGTGCTCTGATCGTGACCTGGTGCACTGATCATGACCTGGTGCACGAATCATGAACTGGTGCTCTGATCGTGACCTGGTCCATGTATCGTGACCTGGTGCTATAATCATGGCCTGGTGCTCTGATCGTGACCTGGTGCACTGATTGTGACCTGGTGCTGTGATCGTGACCTGGTGCTCTGATCGTGACCTGGTGAATTGATCGTGACCTGGTGTTCTGATCGGGACCTGGTGCTATAATCGTGACCTGGTGCACTGATCGTGACCTGGTGCATTGATCGTGACCTGGTGCTCTGATCGTGACCGGTGTTCTGATCGTGATCTGGTGCTCTGATCGTGACCTGGTGTTCTGATCGTGACCTGGTGCATTGATCGTGACCTGGTGCTATGGTCGTGATCTGGTGCACTGGTGGTGAACTGGAGTTCTGATCGTGACCTGGTGCACTGATCGTGACCTGGTGTTCTGATCGTGACCTGGTGTTCTGATCGTGACCTGGTGCTCTGATCGTGACCTGGTGCTCTGATCGTGACCTGGTGCACTGATCGTGACCTGGTGCTCTGATCGTGACCTGGTGCTCTGATCGTGACCTGGTGCACTGATCGTGACCTGGTGCTCTGATCGTGACCTGGTGCTATGATCGTGACCTGGTGCACCGATCGTGACCTGGTGTTCTGATCGTGACCTGGTGCACGAATCGTGAACTGGTGTTCTGATCGTGACCTGGTGCACGAATCGTGAACTGGTGTTCTGATCGTGACCTGGTGCTCTGATCGTGACATGGTGTTCTGATCGTGACCTGGTGCTCTGATCGTGACCTGGTGTTCTGATCGTGACCTGGTGCTCTGATCGTGACCTGGTGTTCTGATCGTGACCTGGTGCACCGATCGTGACCTGGTGCTCTGATCGTGACCGGGTGCACGAATCGTGAACTGGTGTTCTGATCGTGACCTGGTGCACCGATCGTGACCTGGTGTTCTGATCGTGACCTGGTGCTCTCATCATGACCTGGTGCTCTGATCGTGACCTGGTCCATGTATCGTGACCTGGTACTCTGATCGTGACCTGGTGTTCTGATCGTGACCTGGTGCACGAATCGTGAACTGGTGTTCTGATCGTGACCTGGTGCACCGATCGTGACCTGGTGTTCTGATCGTGACCTGGTGCTCTCATCATGACCTGGTGCTCTGATCGTGACCTGGTCCATGTATCGTGACCTGGTACTCTGATCGTGACCTGGTGTTCTGATCGTGACCTGGTGCACGAATAGTGAACTGGTGTTCTGATCGTGACCTGGTGCACCGATCGTGACCTGGTGTTCTGATCGTGACCTGGTACTCTGATCGTGACCTGGTGTTCTGATCGTGACCTGGTGCACGAATCGTGAACTGGTGTTCTGATCGTGACCTGGTGCACCAATCGTGACCTGGTGCTCTGATCGTGACCTGGTGCACGAATCGTGAACTGGTGTTCTGATCGTGACCTGGTGCACCGATCGTGACCTGGTGTTCTGATCGTGACCTGGTGCTCTCATCGTGACCTGGTGCTCTGATCGTGACCTGGTCCATGTATCGTGACCTGGTGCTCTGATCGTGACCTGGTGCTCTGATCGTGACCTGGTGTTCTGATCGTGACCTGGTGCTCTGATCGTGACCTGGTGCACGGATCGTGACCTGGTGCACGAATCATGAACTGGTGCTCTCATCGTGACCTGGTGCTCTGATCGTGACCTGGTGCACTGATCGTGACCTGGTGCTCTGATCGTGACCTGGTGCTCTGATCGTGACCTGGTGTTCTGATCGTGACCGGTGTTCTGATCGTGACCTGGTGCTCTGATCGTGACCTGGTGCTCTGATCGTGACCTGGTGCATTGATCGTGACCTGGTGTTCTGATCGTGACCTGGTGCACTGATCGTGAACTGGTGTTCTGATCGTGACCTGGGGTTCTGATCGTGACCTGGTGCTCTGATCGTGACCTGGTGCACGGATCGTGACCTGGTGCACGAATCATGAACTGGTGCTCTCATCGTGACCTGGTGCTCTGATCGTGACCTGGTCCATGTATCGTGACCTGGTGCTATAATCGTGGCCTGGTGCTCTGATCGTGACCTGGTGCTCTGATCGTGACCTGGTGCTCTGATCGTGACCTGGTGCACTGATTGTGGCCTGGTGTTCTGATCGTGACCTGGTGCTATAATCGTGACCTGGTGCACTGATCGTGACCTGGTGCTCTGATCGTGACCTGGTGCTCTGATCGTGACCTGGTGCACTGGTGGTGAACTGGAGTTCTGATCGTGACCCGGAGCACTGATCGTGACCTGGTGCACTGATCGTGAACTGGTGTTCTGATCGTGACCTGGTGCTATGGTCGTGACCTGGTGCACTGATCGTGAACTGGTGTTCTGATCGTGAACTGGTGCACTGATTGTGACCTGGTGTTCTGATCGTGACCTGGTGTTCTGATCGTGACCTGGTGCACTGATCGTGACCTGGTGCTATGGTCGTGACCTGGTGCACTGATCGTGAACTGGTTTTCTGATCGTGACCTGGTGCACTGATCGTGACCTGGTGTTCTGATCGTGACCTGGTGTTCTGATCGTGACCTGGTGTTCTGATCGTGACCTGGTGCACTGATCGTGACCTGGTGCTCTGATCGTGACCTGGTGTTCTGATTGTGACCTGGTGTTCTGATCGTGACCTGGTGCTCTGATCGTGACCTGGTGTTCTGATCGTGACCTGGTGTTCTGATCGTGACCTGGTGCTCTGATCTTGACCTGGTGGTATGATCGTGAACTGGTGCACTGATTGTGAACTGTTGCACTGATCGTGACCTGGTGTTCTGATCGTGACCTGGTGCTCTGATCGTGACCTGGTGTTCTGATCGTGACCTGGTGCTATGATCGTGACCTGGTGTTCTGATCGTGACCTGGTGCTCTGATCGTGACCTAGTGTTCTGATCGTGACCTGGTGCTATGATCGTGACCTGGTGCACTGATCGTGACCTGGTGCACTGATCGTGACCTGGTGCTCTGATCATGACCTGGTGTTCTGATCGTGACCTGGTGCACAAATTGTGACCTGGTGTTCTGATCGTGACCTGGTGCACTGATCGTGACCTGGTGCACTGATCGTGACCTGGTGCACTGATCGTGAACTGGTGCTCTGATTGTGACCTGGGGTTCTGATCGTGACCTGGTGCTCTGATCGTGACCTGGTGCTCTGATCGTGACCTGGTGCACTGATCGTGAACTGGTGTTCTGATCGTGACCTGGTGCTATGGTCGTGACCTGGTGCACTGATCGTGAACTGGTGTTCTGATCGTGACCTGGTGCACTGATTGTGACCTGGTGTTCTGATCGTGACCTGGTGCTATGATCGTGACCTGGTGCACTGATCGTGACCTGGTGCTCTGATCGTGACCTGGTGCTATGATCGTGACCTGGTGCACTGATCGTGACCTGGTGTTCTGATCGTGACCTGGTGCTCTGATCGTGACCTTGTGTTCTGATCGTGACCTGTTGCACTGATCGTGACCTGGTGCTATGATCGTGACCTGGTGCACTGATTGTGACCTGGTGTTCTGATCGTGACCTGGTGCTCTGATCGTGACCTGGTGCTCTGATCGTGACCTGGTGCACTGATCGTGAACTGGTGCACTGATCGTGACCTGGTGCACAAATTGTGACCTGGTGCACTGATCGTGACCTGGTGCTCTGCTCGTGACCTGGTGCTCTGATTGTGACCTCGTGCACTGATTGTGAACTGGTGCACTGATTGTGAACTGGTGCACTGATCGTGACCTGGTGTTCTGATCGTGATCTGGTGCACTGATTGTGAACTGGTGCACTGATCATGACCTGGTGCACTGATCATGACCTGGTGCTCTGATCGTGACCTGGTGCTCTGATCATGACCTGGTGTTCTGATCGTGACCTGGTGCTCTGATCGTGACCTGGTGGTATGATTGTGAACTGGTGCACCGATTGTGAACTGTTGCACTGATCGTGACCTGGTGTTCTGATCGTGACCTGGTGCTCTGATCGTGACCTGGTGTTCTGATCGTGACCTGGTGCTCTGATCGTGACCTGGTGTTCTGATCGTGACCTGGTGCTCTGATCGTGACCTAGTGTTCTGATCGTGACCTGGTGCTATGATCGTGAGCTGGTGCACTGATCGTGACCTGGTGCACTGATCATGACCTGGTGCTCTGATCGTGACCTGGTGCACAAATTGTGACCTGGTGTTCTGATCGTGACCTGGTGCACTGATCGTGACCTGGTGCACTGATCGTGAACTGGTGCTCTGATCGTGACCTGGGGTTCTGATCGTGACCTTGTGCACTGATCGTGAACTGGTGTTCTGATCGTGACCTGGTGCACTGATTGTGACCTGGTGTTCTGATCGTGACCTGGTATTCTGATCGTGACCTGGTGCAATGATCGTGACCTGGTGCTATGGTCGTGACCTGGTGCACTGATCGTGACCTGGTGCACGAATCGTGAACTGGTGTTCTGATCGTGACCTGGTGCACAAATCGTGAACTGGTGTTCTGATCGTGACCTGGTGCTCTGATCGTGACCTGGTGTTCTGATCGTGACCTGGTGCTCTGATCGTGACCTGGTGTTCTGATCGTGACCTGGTGCTCTGATCGTGACCTGGTGTTCTGATCGTGACCTGGTGCACTGATCGTGACCTGGTGCTCTGATCGTGACCTGGTGCATTGATCGTGACCTGGTGCTCTGATCGTGACCTGGTGCTCTGATCGTGACCTGGTGCTCTGATCGTGACCTGGTGCACTGATCATGACCTGGTGCACGAATCATGAACTGGTGCTCTGATCGTGACCTGGTCCATGTATCGTGACCTGGTGCTATAATCGTGGCCTGGTGCTCTGATCGTGACCTGGTGCACTGATTGTGACCTGGTGCTGTGATCGTGACCTGGTGCTCTGATCGTGACCTGGTGAATTGATCGTGACCTGGTGTTCTGATCGGGACCTGGTGCTATAATCGTGACCTGGTGCACTGATCGTGACCTGGTGCATTGATCGTGACCTGGTGCTCTGATCGTGACCGGTGTTCTGATCGTGATCTGGTGCTCTGATCGTGACCTGGTGTTCTGATCGTGACCTGGTGCATTGATCGTGACCTGGTGCTATGGTCGTGATCTGGTGCACTGGTGGTGAACTGGAGTTCTGATCGTCACCTGGTGCACTGATCGTGACCTGGTGCTCTGATCGTGACCTGGTGTTCTGATCGTGACCTGGTGCTCTGATCGTGACCTGGTGCTCTGATCGTGACCTGGTGCACTGATCGTGACCTGGTGCTCTGATCGTGACCTGGTGCTCTGATCGTGACCTGGTGCACTGATCGTGACCTGGTGCTCTGATCGTGACCTGGTGCTATGATCGTGACCTGGTGCACCGATCGTGACCTGGTGTTCTGATCGTGACCTGGTGCACGAATCGTGAACTGGTGTTCTGATCGTGACCTGGTGCACGAATCGTGAACTGGTGTTCTGATCGTGACCTGGTGCTCTGATCGTGACATGGTGTTCTGATCGTGACCTGGTGCTCTGATCGTGACCTGGTGTTCTGATCGTGACCTGGTGCTCTGATCGTGACCTGGTGCTCTGATCGTGACCTGGTGCACTGATCGTGACCTGGTGCTCTGATCGTGACCTGGTGCTCTGATCGTGACCTGGTGCACTGATCGTGACCTGGTGCTCTGATCGTGACCTGGTGCTATGATCGTGACCTGGTGCACCGATCGTGACCTGGTGTTCTGATCGTGACCTGGTGCACGAATCGTGAACTGGTGTTCTGATCGTGACCTGGTGCACGAATCGTGAACTGGTGTTCTGATCGTGACCTGGTGCTCTGATCGTGACATGGTGTTCTGATCGTGACCTGGTGCTCTGATCGTGACCTGGTGTTCTGATCGTGACCTGGTGCTCTGATCGTGACCTGGTGTTCTGATCGTGACCTGGTGCACCGATCGTGACCTGGTGCTCTGATCGTGACCGGGTGCACGAATCGTGAACTGGTGTTCTGATCGTGACCTGGTGCACCGATCGTGACCTGGTGTTCTGATCGTGACCTGGTGCTCTCATCATGACCTGGTGCTCTGATCGTGACCTGGTCCATGTATCGTGACCTGGTACTCTGATCGTGACCTGGTGTTCTGATCGTGACCTGGTGCACGAATAGTGAACTGGTGTTCTGATCGTGACCTGGTGCACCGATCGTGACCTGGTGTTCTGATCGTGACCTGGTGCTCTCATCATGACCTGGTGCTCTGATCGTGACCTGGTCCATGTATCGTGACCTGGTACTCTGATCGTGACCTGGTGTTCTGATCGTGACCTGGTGCACGAATCGTGAACTGGTGTTCTGATCGTGACCTGGTGCACCGATCGTGACCTGGTGTTCTGATCGTGACCTGGTACTCTGATCGTGACCTGGTGTTCTGATCGTGACCTGGTGCACGAATCGTGAACTGGTGTTCTGATCGTGACCTGGTGCACCAATCGTGACCTGGTGCTCTGATCGTGACCTGGTGCACGAATCGTGAACTGGTGTTCTGATCGTGACCTGGTGCACCGATCGTGACCTGGTGTTCTGATCGTGACCTGGTGCTCTCATCGTGACCTGGTGCTCTGATCGTGACCTGGTCCATGTATCGTGACCTGGTGCTCTGATCGTGACCTGGTGCTCTGATCGTGACCTGGTGCTCTGATCGTGACCTGGTGCACGGATCGTGACCTGGTGCACGAATCATGAACTGGTGCTCTCATCGTGACCTGGTGCTCTGATCGTGACCTGGTGCACTGATCGTGACCTGGTGCTCTGATCGTGACCTGGTGCTCTGATCGTGACCTGGTGTTCTGATCGTGACCGGTGTTCTGATCGTGACCTGGTGCTCTGATCGTGACCTGGTGCTCTGATCGTGACCTGGTGCATTGATCGTGACCTGGTGTTCTGATCGTGACCTGGTGCACTGATCGTGAACTGGTGTTCTGATCGTGACCTGGGGTTCTGATCGTGACCTGGTGCTCTGATCGTGACCTGGTGCACGGATCGTGACCTGGTGCACGAATCATGAACTGGTGCTCTCATCGTGACCTGGTGCTCTGATCGTGACCTGGTCCATGTATCGTGACCTGGTGCTATAATCGTGGCCTGGTGCTCTGATCGTGACCTGGTGCTCTGATCGTGACCTGGTGCTCTGATCGTGACCTGGTGCACTGATTGTGGCCTGGTGTTCTGATCGTGACCTGGTGCTATAATCGTGACCTGGTGCACTGATCGTGACCTGGTGCTCTGATCGTGACCTGGTGCTCTGATCGTGACCTGGTGCACTGGTGGTGAACTGGAGTTCTGATCGTGACCCGGAGCACTGATCGTGACCTGGTGCACTGATCGTGAACTGGTGTTCTGATCGTGACCTGGTGCTATGGTCGTGACCTGGTGCACTGATCGTGAACTGGTGTTCTGATCGTGAACTGGTGCACTGATTGTGACCTGGTGTTCTGATCGTGACCTGGTGTTCTGATCGTGACCTGGTGCACTGATCGTGACCTGGTGCTATGGTCGTGACCTGGTGCACTGATCGTGAACTGGTTTTCTGATCGTGACCTGGTGCACTGATCGTGACCTGGTGTTCTGATCGTGACCTGGTGTTCTGATCGTGACCTGGTGTTCTGATCGTGACCTGGTGCACTGATCGTGACCTGGTGCTCTGATCGTGACCTGGTGTTCTGATTGTGACCTGGTGTTCTGATCGTGACCTGGTGCTCTGATCGTGACCTGGTGTTCTGATCGTGACCTGGTGTTCTGATCGTGACCTGGTGCTCTGATCGTGACCTGGTGGTATGATTGTGAACTGGTGCACTGATTGTGAACTGTTGCACTGATCGTGACCTGGTGTTCTGATCGTGACCTGGTGCTCTGATCGTGACCTGGTGTTCTGATCGTGACCTGGTGCTATGATCGTGACCTGGTGTTCTGATCGTGACCTGGTGCTCTGATCGTGACCTAGTGTTCTGATCGTGACCTGGTGCTATGTTCGTGACCTGGTGCACTGATCGTGACCTGGTGCACTGATCGTGACCTGGTGCTCTGATCATGACCTGGTGTTCTGATCGTGACCTGGTGCACAAATTGTGACCTGGTGTTCTGATCGTGACCTGGTGCACTGATCGTGACCTGGTGCACTGATCGTGACCTGGTGCACTGATCGTGAACTGGTGCTCTGATTGTGACCTGGGGTTCTGATCGTGACCTGGTGCTCTGATCGTGACCTGGTGCTCTGATCGTGACCTGGTGCACTGATCGTGAACTGGTGTTCTGATCGTGACCTGGTGCTATGGTCGTGACCTGGTGCACTGATCGTGAACTGGTGTTCTGATCGTGACCTGGTGCACTGATTGTGACCTGGTGTTCTGATCGTGACCTGGTGCTATGATCGTGACCTGGTGCACTGATCGTGACCTGGTGCTCTGGTCGTGACCTGGTGCTATGATCGTGACCTGGTGCACTGATCGTGACCTGGTGTTCTGATCGTGACCTGGTGCTCTGATCGTGACCTTGTGTTCTGATCGTGACCTGTTGCACTGATCGTGACCTGGTGCTATGATCGTGACCTGGTGCACTGATTGTGACCTGGTGTTCTGATCGTGACCTGGTGCTCTGATCGTGACCTGGTGCTCTGATCGTGACCTGGTGCACTGATCGTGAACTGGTGCACTGATCGTGACCTGGTGCACAAATTGTGACCTGGTGCACTGATCGTGACCTGGTGCTCTGCTCGTGACCTGGTGCTCTGATTGTGACCTCGTGCACTGATTGTGAACTGGTGCACTGATTGTGAACTGGTGCACTGATCGTGACCTGGTGTTCTGATCGTGATCTGGTGCACTGATTGTGAACTGGTGCACTGATCATGACCTGGTGCACTGATCATGACCTGGTGCTCTGATCGTGACCTGGTGCTCTGATCATGACCTGGTGTTCTGATCGTGACCTGGTGCTCTGATCGTGACCTGGTGGTATGATTGTGAACTGGTGCACTGATTGTGAACTGTTGCACTGATCGTGACCTGGTGTTCTGATCGTGACCTGGTGCTCTGATCGTGACCTGGTGTTCTGATCGTGACCTGGTGCTCTGATCGTGACCTGGTGTTCTGATCGTGACCTGGTGCTCTGATCGTGACCTAGTGTTCTGATCGTGACCTGGTGCTATGATCGTGACCTGGTGCACTGATCGTGACCTGGTGCACTGATCATGACCTGGTGCACTGATCATGACCTGGTGCTCTGATCGTGACCTGGTGCACAAATTGTGACCTGGTGTTCTGATCGTGACCTGGTGCACTGATCGTGACCCGGTGCACTGATCGTGACCTGGTGCACTGATCGTGAACTGGTGCTCTGATCGTGACCTGGGGTTCTGATCGTGACCTTGTGCACTGATCGTGAACTGGTGTTCTGATCGTGACCTGGTGCACTGATTGTGACCTGGTGTTCTGATCGTGACCTGGTATTCTGATCGTGACCTGGTGCAATGATCGTGACCTGGTGCTATGGTCGTGACCTGGTGCACTGATCGTGACCTGGTGCACGAATCGTGAACTGGTGTTCTGATCGTGACCTGGTGCACAAATCGTGAACTGGTGTTCTGATCGTGACCTGGTGCTCTGATCGTGACCTGGTGTTCTGATCGTGACCTGGTGCTCTGATTGTGACCTGGGGTTCTGATCGTGACCTGGTGCTCTGATCGTGACCTGGTGCTCTGATCGTGACCTGGTGCACTGATCGTGAACTGGTGTTCTGATCGTGACCTGGTGCTATGGTCGTGACCTGGTGCACTGATCGTGAACTGGTGTTCTGATCGTGACCTGGTGCACTGATTGTGACCTGGTGTTCTGATCGTGACCTGGTGCTATGATCGTGACCTGGTGCACTGATCGTGACCTGGTGCTCTGGTCGTGACCTGGTGCTATGATCGTGACCTGGTGCACTGATCGTGACCTGGTGTTCTGATCGTGACCTGGTGCTCTGATCGTGACCTTGTGTTCTGATCGTGACCTGTTGCACTGATCGTGACCTGGTGCTATGATCGTGACCTGGTGCACTGATTGTGACCTGGTGTTCTGATCGTGACCTGGTGCTCTGATCGTGACCTGGTGCTCTGATCGTGACCTGGTGCACTGATCGTGAACTGGTGCACTGATCGTGACCTGGTGCACAAATTGTGACCTGGTGCACTGATCGTGACCTGGTGCTCTGCTCGTGACCTGGTGCTCTGATTGTGACCTCGTGCACTGATTGTGAACTGGTGCACTGATTGTGAACTGGTGCACTGATCGTGACCTGGTGTTCTGATCGTGACCTGGTGCACTGATTGTGAACTGGTGCACTGATCATGACCTGGTGCACTGATCATGACCTGGTGCTCTGATCGTGACCTGGTGCTCTGATCATGACCTGGTGTTCTGATCGTGACCTGGTGCTCTGATCGTGACCTGGTGGTATGATTGTGAACTGGTGCACTGATTGTGAACTGTTGCACTGATCGTGACCTGGTGTTCTGATCGTGACCTGGTGCTCTGATCGTGACCTGGTGTTCTGATCGTGACCTGGTGCTCTGATCGTGACCTGGTGTTCTGATCGTGACCTGGTGCTCTGATCGTGACCTAGTGTTCTGATCGTGACCTGGTGCTATGATCGTGACCTGGTGCACTGATCGTGACCTGGTGCACTGATCATGACCTGGTGCACTGATCATGACCTGGTGCTCTGATCGTGACCTGGTGCACAAATTGTGACCTGGTGTTCTGATCGTGACCTGGTGCACTGATCGTGACCCGGTGCACTGATCGTGACCTGGTGCACTGATCGTGAACTGGTGCTCTGATCGTGACCTGGGGTTCTGATCGTGACCTTGTGCACTGATCGTGAACTGGTGTTCTGATCGTGACCTGGTGCACTGATTGTGACCTGGTGTTCTGATCGTGACCTGGTATTCTGATCGTGACCTGGTGCAATGATCGTGACCTGGTGCTATGGTCGTGACCTGGTGCACTGATCGTGACCTGGTGCACGAATCGTGAACTGGTGTTCTGATCGTGACCTGGTGCACAAATCGTGAACTGGTGTTCTGATCGTGACCTGGTGCTCTGATCGTGACCTGGTGTTCTGATCGTGACCTGGTGCTCTGATCGTGACCTGGTGTTCTGATCGTGACCTGGTGCTCTGATCGTGACCTGGTGTTCTGATCGTGACCTGGTGCACTGATCGTGACCTGGTGCTCTGATCGTGACCTGGTGCATTGATCGTGACCTGGTGCTCTGATCGTGACCTGGTGCTCTGATCGTGACCTGGTGCTCTGATCGTGACCTGGTGCACTGATCATGACCTGGTGCACGAATCATGAACTGGTGCTCTGATCGTGACCTGGTCCATGTATCGTGACCTGGTGCTATAATCGTGGCCTGGTGCTCTGATCGTGACCTGGTGCACTGATTGTGACCTGGTGCTGTGATCGTGACCTGGTGCTCTGATCGTGACCTGGTGAATTGATCGTGACCTGGTGTTCTGATCGGGACCTGGTGCTATAATCGTGACCTGGTGCACTGATCGTGACCTGGTGCATTGATCGTGACCTGGTGCTCTGATCGTGACCGGTGTTCTGATCGTGATCTGGTGCTCTGATCGTGACCTGGTGTTCTGATCGTGACCTGGTGCATTGATCGTGACCTGGTGCTATGGTCGTGATCTGGTGCACTGGTGGTGAACTGGAGTTCTGATCGTCACCTGGTGCACTGATCGTGACCTGGTGCTCTGATCGTGACCTGGTGTTCTGATCGTGACCTGGTGCTCTGATCGTGACCTGGTGCTCTGATCGTGACCTGGTGCACTGATCGTGACCTGGTGCTCTGATCGTGACCTGGTGCTCTGATCGTGACCTGGTGCTATGATCGTGACCTGGTGCACCGATCGTGACCTGGTGTTCTGATCGTGACCTGGTGCACGAATCGTGAACTGGTGTTCTGATCGTGACCTGGTGCACGAATCGTGAACTGGTGTTCTGATCGTGACCTGGTGCTCTGATCGTGACATGGTGTTCTGATCGTGACCTGGTGCTCTGATCGTGACCTGGTGTTCTGATCGTGACCTGGTGCTCTGATCGTGACCTGGTGTTCTGATCGTGACCTGGTGCACCGATCGTGACCTGGTGCTCTGATCGTGACCGGGTGCACGAATCGTGAACTGGTGTTCTGATCGTGACCTGGTGCACCGATCGTGACCTGGTGTTCTGATCGTGACCTGGTGCTCTCATCATGACCTGGTGCTCTGATCGTGACCTGGTCCATGTATCGTGACCTGGTACTCTGATCGTGACCTGGTGTTCTGATCGTGACCTGGTGCACGAATAGTGAACTGGTGTTCTGATCGTGACCTGGTGCACCGATCGTGACCTGGTGTTCTGATCGTGACCTGGTGCTCTCATCATGACCTGGTGCTCTGATCGTGACCTTGTCCATGTATCGTGACCTGGTACTCTGATCGTGACCTGGTGTTCTGATCGTGACCTGGTGCACGAATCGTGAACTGGTGTTCTGATCGTGACCTGGTGCACCGATCGTGACCTGGTGTTCTGATCGTGACCTGGTACTCTGATCGTGACCTGGTGTTCTGATCGTGACCTGGTGCACGAATCGTGAACTGGTGTTCTGATCGTGACCTGGTGCACCGATCGTGACCTGGTGTTCTGATCGTGACCTGGTGCTCTCATCGTGACCTGGTGCTCTGATCGTGACCTGGTCCATGTATCGTGACATGGTGCTCTGATCGTGACCTGGTGCTCTGATCGTGACCTGGTGTTCTGATCGTGACCTGGTGCTCTGATCGTGACCTGGTGCACGGATCGTGACCTGGTGCACGAATCATGAACTGGTGCTCTCATCGTGACCTGGTGCTCTGATCGTGACCTGGTGCACTGATCGTGACCTGGTGCTCTGATCGTGACCTGGTGCTCTGATCGTGACCTGGTGTTCTGATCGTGACCGGTGTTCTGATCGTGACCTGGTGCTCTGATCGTGACCTGGTGCTCTGATCGTGACCTGGTGCATTGATCGTGACCTGGTGTTCTGATCGTGACCTGGTGCACTGATCGTGAACTGGTGCACGGATCGTGACCTGGTGCACGAATCATGAACTGGTGCTCTCATCGTGACCTGGTGCTCTGATCGTGACCTGGTGCACTGATCGTGACCTGGTGCTCTGATCGTGACCTGGTGCTCTGATCGTGACCTGGTGCTCTGATCGTGACCTGGTGCATTGATCGTGACCTGGGGCTCTGATCGTGACCTGGTGCTCTGATCGTGACCTGGTGCACGGATCGTGACCTGGTGCTATAATCGTGGCCTGGTGCTCTGATCGTGACCTGGTGCTCTGATCGTGACCTGGTGCTCTGATCGTGACCTGGTGCACTGATTGTGGCCTGGTGTTCTGATCGTGACCTGGTGCTATAATCGTGACCTGGTGCACTGATCGTGACCTGGTGCTCTGATCGTGACCTGGTGCTCTGATCGTGACCTGGTGCACTGGTGGTGAACTGGAGTTCTGATCGTGACCCGGAGCACTGATCGTGACCTGGTGCACTGATCGTGAACTGGTGTTCTGATCGTGACCTGGTGCTATGGTCGTGACCTGGTGCACTGATCGTGAACTGGTGTTCTGATCGTGAACTGGTGCACTGATTGTGACCTGGTGTTCTGATCGTGACCTGGTGTTCTGATCGTAACCTGGTGCACTGATCGTGACCTGGTGCTATGGTCGTGACCTGGTGCACTGATCGTGAACTGGTTTTCTGATCGTGACCTGGTGCACTGATCGTGACCTGGTGTTCTGATCGTGACCTGGTGTTCTGATCATGACCTGGTGTTCTGATCGTGACCTGGTGTTCTGATCGTGACCTGGTGCACTGATCGTGACCTGGTGCTCTGATCGTGACCTGGTGTTCTGATTGTGACCTGGTGTTCTGATCGTGACCTGGTGCTCTGATCGTGACCTGGTGTTCTGATCGTGACCTGGTGCTCTGATCGTGACCTGGTGGTATGATTGTGAACTGGTGCACTGATTGTGAACTGTTGCACTGATCGTGACCTGGTGTTCTGATCGTGACCTGGTGCTCTGATCGTGACCTGGTGTTCTGATCGTGACCTGGTGCTCTGATCGTGACCTGGTGTTCTGATCGTGACCTGGTGCTCTGATCGTGAACTAGTGTTCTGATCGTGACCTGGTGCTGTGATCGTGACCTGGTGCACTGATCGTGACCTGGTGCACTGATCATGACCTGGTGCACTGATCGTGACCTGGTGCTCTGATCATGACCTGGTGTTCTGATCGTGACCTGGTGCACAAATTGTGACCTGGTGTTCTGATCGTGACCTGGTGCACTGATCGTGACCTGGTGCACTGATCGTGACCTGGTGCACTGATCGTGAACTGGGGTTCTGATCGTGACCTGGTGCACTGATCGTGACCTGGTGCTATGGTCGTGACCTGGTGCACTGATCGTGAACTGGTTTTCTGATCGTGACCTGGTGCACTGATCGTGACCTGGTGTTCTGATCGTGACCTGGTGTTCTGATCGTGACCTGGTGTTCTGATCGTGACCTGGTGTTCTGATCGTGACCTGGTGCACTGATCGTGACCTGGTGCTCTGATCGTGACCTGGTGTTCTGATTGTGACCTGGTGTTCTGATCGTGACCTGGTGCTCTGATCGTGACCTGGTGTTCTGATCGTGACCTGGTGTTCTGATCGTGACCTGGTGCTCTGATCGTGACCTGGTGCACAAATTGTGACCTGGTGTTCTGATCGTGACCTGGTGCACTGATCGTGACCCGGTGCACTGATCGTGACCTGGTGCACTGATCGTGAACTGGTGCTCTGATCGTGACCTGGGGTTCTGATCGTGACCTTGTGCACTGATCGTGAACTGGTGTTCTGATCGTGACCTGGTGCACTGATTGTGACCTGGTGTTCTGATCGTGACCTGGTATTCTGATCGTGACCTGGTGCAATGATCGTGACCTGGTGCTATGGTCGTGACCTGGTGCACTGATCGTGACCTGGTGCACGAATCGTGAACTGGTGTTCTGATCGTGACCTGGTGCACAAATCGTGAACTGGTGTTCTGATCGTGACCTGGTGCTCTGATCGTGACCTGGTGTTCTGATCGTGACCTGGTGCTCTGATCGTGACCTGGTGTTCTGATCGTGACCTGGTGCTCTGATCGTGACCTGGTGTTCTGATCGTGACCTGGTGCACTGATCGTGACCTGGTGCTCTGATCGTGACCTGGTGCATTGATCGTGACCTGGTGCTCTGATCGTGACCTGGTGCTCTGATCGTGACCTGGTGCTCTGATCGTGACCTGGTGCACTGATCATGACCTGGTGCACGAATCATGAACTGGTGCTCTGATCGTGACCTGGTCCATGTATCGTGACCTGGTGCTATAATCGTGGCCTGGTGCTCTGATCGTGACCTGGTGCACTGATTGTGACCTGGTGCTGTGATCGTGACCTGGTGCTCTGATCGTGACCTGGTGAATTGATCGTGACCTGGTGTTCTGATCGGGACCTGGTGCTATAATCGTGACCTGGTGCACTGATCGTGACCTGGTGCATTGATCGTGACCTGGTGCTCTGATCGTGACCGGTGTTCTGATCGTGATCTGGTGCTCTGATCGTGACCTGGTGTTCTGATCGTGACCTGGTGCATTGATCGTGACCTGGTGCTATGGTCGTGATCTGGTGCACTGGTGGTGAACTGGAGTTCTGATCGTCACCTGGTGCACTGATCGTGACCTGGTGCTCTGATCGTGACCTGGTGTTCTGATCGTGACCTGGTGCTCTGATCGTGACCTGGTGCTCTGATCGTGACCTGGTGCACTGATCGTGACCTGGTGCTCTGATCGTGACCTGGTGCTCTGATCGTGACCTGGTGCACTGATCGTGACCTGGTGCTCTGATCGTGACCTGGTGCTATGATCGTGACCTGGTGCACCGATCGTGACCTGGTGTTCTGATCGTGACCTGGTGCACGAATCGTGAACTGGTGTTCTGATCGTGACCTGGTGCACGAATCGTGAACTGGTGTTCTGATCGTGACCTGGTGCTCTGATCGTGACATGGTGTTCTGATCGTGACCTGGTGCTCTGATCGTGACCTGGTGTTCTGATCGTGACCTGGTGCTCTGATCGTGACCTGGTGTTCTGATCGTGACCTGGTGCACCGATCGTGACCTGGTGCTCTGATCGTGACCGGGTGCACGAATCGTGAACTGGTGTTCTGATCGTGACCTGGTGCACCGATCGTGACCTGGTGTTCTGATCGTGACCTGGTGCTCTCATCATGACCTGGTGCTCTGATCGTGACCTGGTCCATGTATCGTGACCTGGTACTCTGATCGTGACCTGGTGTTCTGATCGTGACCTGGTGCACGAATAGTGAACTGGTGTTCTGATCGTGACCTGGTGCACCGATCGTGACCTGGTGTTCTGATCGTGACCTGGTGCTCTCATCATGACCTGGTGCTCTGATCGTGACCTTGTCCATGTATCGTGACCTGGTACTCTGATCGTGACCTGGTGTTCTGATCGTGACCTGGTGCACGAATCGTGAACTGGTGTTCTGATCGTGACCTGGTGCACCGATCGTGACCTGGTGTTCTGATCGTGACCTGGTACTCTGATCGTGACCTGGTGTTCTGATCGTGACCTGGTGCACGAATCGTGAACTGGTGTTCTGATCGTGACCTGGTGCACCGATCGTGACCTGGTGTTCTGATCGTGACCTGGTGCTCTCATCGTGACCTGGTGCTCTGATCGTGACCTGGTCCATGTATCGTGACATGGTGCTCTGATCGTGACCTGGTGCTCTGATCGTGACCTGGTGTTCTGATCGTGACCTGGTGCTCTGATCGTGACCTGGTGCACGGATCGTGACCTGGTGCACGAATCATGAACTGGTGCTCTCATCGTGACCTGGTGCTCTGATCGTGACCTGGTGCACTGATCGTGACCTGGTGCTCTGATCGTGACCTGGTGCTCTGATCGTGACCTGGTGTTCTGATCGTGACCGGTGTTCTGATCGTGACCTGGTGCTCTGATCGTGACCTGGTGCTCTGATCGTGACCTGGTGCATTGATCGTGACCTGGTGTTCTGATCGTGACCTGGTGCACTGATCGTGAACTGGTGCACGGATCGTGACCTGGTGCACGAATCATGAACTGGTGCTCTCATCGTGACCTGGTGCTCTGATCGTGACCTGGTGCACTGATCGTGACCTGGTGCTCTGATCGTGACCTGGTGCTCTGATCGTGACCTGGTGCTCTGATCGTGACCTGGTGCATTGATCGTGACCTGGGGTTCTGATCGTGACCTGGTGCTCTGATCGTGACCTGGTGCACGGATCGTGACCTGGTGCTATAATCGTGGCCTGGTGCTCTGATCGTGACCTGGTGCTCTGATCGTGACCTGGTGCTCTGATCGTGACCTGGTGCACTGATTGTGGCCTGGTGTTCTGATCGTGACCTGGTGCTATAATCGTGACCTGGTGCACTGATCGTTACCTGGTGCTCTGATCGTGACCTGGTGCTCTGATCGTGACCTGGTGCACTGGTGGTGAACTGGAGTTCTGATCGTGACCCGGAGCACTGATCGTGACCTGGTGCACTGATCGTGAACTGGTGTTCTGATCGTGACCTGGTGCTATGGTCGTGACCTGGTGCACTGATCGTGAACTGGTGTTCTGATCGTGAACTGGTGCACTGATTGTGACCTGGTGTTCTGATCGTGACCTGGTGTTCTGATCGTAACCTGGTGCACTGATCGTGACCTGGTGCTATGGTCGTGACCTGGTGCACTGATCGTGAACTGGTTTTCTGATCGTGACCTGGTGCACTGATCGTGACCTGGTGTTCTGATCGTGACCTGGTGTTCTGATCATGACCTGGTGTTCTGATCGTGACCTGGTGTTCTGATCGTGACCTGGTGCACTGATCGTGACCTGGTGCTCTGATCGTGACCTGGTGCACTGATCGTGAACTGGTGCTCTGATCGTGACCTGGGGTTCTGATCGTGACCTTGTGCACTGATCGTGAACTGGTGTTCTGATCGTGACCTGGTGCACTGATTGTGACCTGGTGTTCTGATCGTGACCTGGTATTCTGATCGTGACCTGGTGCAATGATCGTGACCTGGTGCTATGGTCGTGACCTGGTGCACTGATCGTGACCTGGTGCACGAATCGTGAACTGGTGTTCTGATCGTGACCTGGTGCACAAATCGTGAACTGGTGTTCTGATCGTGACCTGGTGCTCTGATCGTGACCTGGTGTTCTGATCGTGACCTGGTGCTCTGATCGTGACCTGGTGTTCTGATCGTGACCTGGTGCTCTGATCGTGACCTGGTGTTCTGATCGTGACCTGGTGCACTGATCGTGACCTGGTGCTCTGATCGTGACCTGGTGCATTGATCGTGACCTGGTGCTCTGATCGTGACCTGGTGCTCTGATCGTGACCTGGTGCTCTGATCGTGACCTGGTGCACTGATCATGACCTGGTGCACGAATCATGAACTGGTGCTCTGATCGTGACCTGGTCCATGTATCGTGACCTGGTGCTATAATCGTGGCCTGGTGCTCTGATCGTGACCTGGTGCACTGATTGTGACCTGGTGCTGTGATCGTGACCTGGTGCTCTGATCGTGACCTGGTGAATTGATCGTGACCTGGTGTTCTGATCGGGACCTGGTGCTATAATCGTGACCTGGTGCACTGATCGTGACCTGGTGCATTGATCGTGACCTGGTGCTCTGATCGTGACCGGTGTTCTGATCGTGATCTGGTGCTCTGATCGTGACCTGGTGTTCTGATCGTGACCTGGTGCATTGATCGTGACCTGGTGCTATGGTCGTGATCTGGTGCACTGGTGGTGAACTGGAGTTCTGATCGTCACCTGGTGCACTGATCGTGACCTGGTGCTCTGATCGTGACCTGGTGTTCTGATCGTGACCTGGTGCTCTGATCGTGACCTGGTGCTCTGATCGTGACCTGGTGCACTGATCGTGACCTGGTGCTCTGATCGTGACCTGGTGCTCTGATCGTGACCTGGTGCACTGATCGTGACCTGGTGCTCTGATCGTGACCTGGTGCTATGATCGTGACCTGGTGCACCGATCGTGACCTGGTGTTCTGATCGTGACCTGGTGCACGAATCGTGAACTGGTGTTCTGATCGTGACCTGGTGCACGAATCGTGAACTGGTGTTCTGATCGTGACCTGGTGCTCTGATCGTGACATGGTGTTCTGATCGTGACCTGGTGCTCTGATCGTGACCTGGTGTTCTGATCGTGACCTGGTGCTCTGATCGTGACCTGGTGTTCTGATCGTGACCTGGTGCACCGATCGTGACCTGGTGCTCTGATCGTGACCGGGTGCACGAATCGTGAACTGGTGTTCTGATCGTGACCTGGTGCACCGATCGTGACCTGGTGTTCTGATCGTGACCTGGTGCTCTCATCATGACCTGGTGCTCTGATCGTGACCTGGTCCATGTATCGTGACCTGGTACTCTGATCGTGACCTGGTGTTCTGATCGTGACCTGGTGCACGAATAGTGAACTGGTGTTCTGATCGTGACCTGGTGCACCGATCGTGACCTGGTGTTCTGATCGTGACCTGGTGCTCTCATCATGACCTGGTGCTCTGATCGTGACCTTGTCCATGTATCGTGACCTGGTACTCTGATCGTGACCTGGTGTTCTGATCGTGACCTGGTGCACGAATCGTGAACTGGTGTTCTGATCGTGACCTGGTGCACCGATCGTGACCTGGTGTTCTGATCGTGACCTGGTACTCTGATCGTGACCTGGTGTTCTGATCGTGACCTGGTGCACGAATCGTGAACTGGTGTTCTGATCGTGACCTGGTGCACCGATCGTGACCTGGTGTTCTGATCGTGACCTGGTGCTCTCATCGTGACCTGGTGCTCTGATCGTGACCTGGTCCATGTATCGTGACATGGTGCTCTGATCGTGACCTGGTGCTCTGATCGTGACCTGGTGTTCTGATCGTGACCTGGTGCTCTGATCGTGACCTGGTGCACGGATCGTGACCTGGTGCACGAATCATGAACTGGTGCTCTCATCGTGACCTGGTGCTCTGATCGTGACCTGGTGCACTGATCGTGACCTGGTGCTCTGATCGTGACCTGGTGCTCTGATCGTGACCTGGTGTTCTGATCGTGACCGGTGTTCTGATCGTGACCTGGTGCTCTGATCGTGACCTGGTGCTCTGATCGTGACCTGGTGCATTGATCGTGACCTGGTGTTCTGATCGTGACCTGGTGCACTGATCGTGAACTGGTGCACGGATCGTGACCTGGTGCACGAATCATGAACTGGTGCTCTCATCGTGACCTGGTGCTCTGATCGTGACCTGGTGCACTGATCGTGACCTGGTGCTCTGATCGTGACCTGGTGCTCTGATCGTGACCTGGTGCTCTGATCGTGACCTGGTGCATTGATCGTGACCTGGGGTTCTGATCGTGACCTGGTGCTCTGATCGTGACCTGGTGCACGGATCGTGACCTGGTGCTATAATCGTGGCCTGGTGCTCTGATCGTGACCTGGTGCTCTGATCGTGACCTGGTGCTCTGATCGTGACCTGGTGCACTGATTGTGGCCTGGTGTTCTGATCGTGACCTGGTGCTATAATCGTGACCTGGTGCACTGATCGTTACCTGGTGCTCTGATCGTGACCTGGTGCTCTGATCGTGACCTGGTGCACTGGTGGTGAACTGGAGTTCTGATCGTGACCCGGAGCACTGATCGTGACCTGGTGCACTGATCGTGAACTGGTGTTCTGATCGTGACCTGGTGCTATGGTCGTGACCTGGTGCACTGATCGTGAACTGGTGTTCTGATCGTGAACTGGTGCACTGATTGTGACCTGGTGTTCTGATCGTGACCTGGTGTTCTGATCGTAACCTGGTGCACTGATCGTGACCTGGTGCTATGGTCGTGACCTGGTGCACTGATCGTGAACTGGTTTTCTGATCGTGACCTGGTGCACTGATCGTGACCTGGTGTTCTGATCGTGACCTGGTGTTCTGATCATGACCTGGTGTTCTGATCGTGACCTGGTGTTCTGATCGTGACCTGGTGCACTGATCGTGACCTGGTGCTCTGATCGTGACCTGGTGTTCTGATTGTGACCTGGTGTTCTGATCGTGACCTGGTGCTCTGATCGTGACCTGGTGTTCTGATCGTGACCTGGTGCTCTGATCGTGACCTGGTGGTATGATTGTGAACTGGTGCACTGATTGTGAACTGTTGCACTGATCGTGACCTGGTGTTCTGATCGTGACCTGGTGCTCTGATCGTGACCTGGTGTTCTGATCGTGACCTGGTGCTCTGATCGTGACCTGGTGTTCTGATCGTGACCTGGTGCTCTGATCGTGACCTAGTGTTCTGATCGTGACCTGGTGCTGTGATCGTGACCTGGTGCACTGATCGTGACCTGGTGCACTGATCATGACCTGGTGCACTGATCGTGACCTGGTGCTCTGATCATGACCTGGTGTTCTGATCGTGACCTGGTGCACAAATTGTGACCTGGTGTTCTGATCGTGACCTGGTGCACTGATCGTGACCTGGTGCACTGATCGTGACCTGGTGCACTGATCGTGAACTGGGGTTCTGATCGTGACCTGGTGCACTGATCGTGACCTGGTGCTATGGTCGTGACCTGGTGCACTGATCGTGAACTGGTTTTCTGATCGTGACCTGGTGCACTGATCGTGACCTGGTGTTCTGATCGTGACCTGGTGTTCTGATCGTGACCTGGTGTTCTGATCGTGACCTGGTGTTCTGATCGTGACCTGGTGCACTGATCGTGACCTGGTGCTCTGATCGTGACCTGGTGTTCTGATTGTGACCTGGTGTTCTGATCGTGACCTGGTGCTCTGATCGTGACCTGGTGTTCTGATCGTGACCTGGTGTTCTGATCGTGACCTGGTGCTCTGATCGTGACCTGGTGGTATGATTGTGAACTGATGCACTGATTGTGAACTGTTGCACTGATCGTGACCTGGTGTTCTGATCGTGACCTGGTGCTCTGATCGTGACCTGGTGTTCTGATCGTGACCTGGTGCTCTGATCGTGACCTGGTGTTCTGATCGTGACCTGGTGCTCTGATCGTGACCTAGTGTTCTGATCGTGACCTGGTGCTATGATCGTGACCTGGTGCACTGATCGTGACCTGGTGCACTGATCATGACCTGGTGCACTGATCGTGACCTGGTGCTCTGATCATGACCTGGTGTTCTGATCGTGACCTGGTGCACAAATTGTGACCTGGTGTTCTGATCGTGACCTGGTGCACTGATCGTGACCTGGTGCACTGATCGTGACCTGGTGCACTGATCGTGAACTGGTGCTCTGATCGTGACCTGGGGTTCTGATCGTGACCTGGTGCTCTGATCGTGACCTGGTGCTCTGATCGTGACCTGGTGCACTGATCGTGAACTGGTGTTCTGATCGTGACCTGGTGCTATGGTCGTGACCTGGTGCACTGATCGTGAACTGGTGTTCTGATCGTGACCTGGTGCACTGATTGTGACCTGGTGTTCTGATCGTGACCTGGTGCTATGATCGTGACCTGGTGCACTGATCGTGACCTGGTGCTCTGATCGTGACCTGGTGCTATGATCGTGACCTGGTGCACTGATCGTGACCTGGTGTTCTGATCGTGACCTGGTGCTCTGATCGTGACCTGGTGTTCTGATCGTGACCTGTTGCACTGATCGTGACCTGGTGCTATGATCGTGACCTGGTGCACTGATTGTGACCTGGTGTTCTGATCGTCACCTGGTGCTCTGATCGTGACCTGGTGCTCTGATCGTGACCTGGTGCACTGATCGTGAACTGGTGCACTGATCGTGACCTGGTGCACAAATTGTGACCTGGTGCACTGATCGTGACCTGGTGCTCTGCTCGTGACCTGGTGCTCTGATTGTGACCTCGTGCACTGATTGTGAACTGGTGCACTGATTGTGAACTGGTGCACTGATCGTGACCTGGTGTTCTGATCGTGATCTGGTGCACTGATTGTGAACTGGTGCACTGATCATGACCTGGTGCACTGATCATGACCTGGTGCTCTGATCGTGACCTGGTGCTCTGATCATGACCTGGTGTTCTGATCGTGACCTGGTGCTCTGATCGTGACCTGGTGGTATGATTGTGAACTGGTGCACTGATTGTGAACTGTTGCACTGATCGTGACCTGGTGTTCTGATCGTGACCTGGTGCTCTGATCGTGACCTGGTGTTCTGATCGTGACCTGGTGCTCTGATCGTGACCTGGTGTTCTGATCGTGACCTGGTGCTCTGATCGTGACCTAGTGTTCTGATCGTGACCTGGTGCACTGATCGTGACCTGGTGCACTGATCGTGACCTGGTGCACTGATCATGACCTGGTGCTCTGATCGTGACCTGGTGCACAAATTGTGACCTGGTGTTCTGATCGTGACCTGGTGCACTGATCGTGACCCGGTGCACTGATCGTGACCTGGTGCACTGATCGTGAACTGGTGCTCTGATCGTGACCTGGGGTTCTGATCGTGACCTGGTGCTCTGATCGTGACCTGGTCCATGTATCGTGACCTGGTGCTATAATCGTGGCCTGGTGGTCTGATCGTGACCTGGTGCTCTGATCGTGACCTGGTGCTCTGATCGTGACCTGGTGCACTGATTGTGGCCTGGTGTTCTGATCGTGACCTGGTGCTATAATCGTGACCTGGTGCACTGATCGTGACCTGGTGCTCTGATCGTGACCTGGTGCTCTGATCGTGACCTGGTGCACTGGTGGTGAACTGGAGTTCTGATCGTGACCCGGAGCACTGATCGTGACCTGGTGCACTGATCGTGAACTGGTGTTCTGATCGTGACCTGGTGCTATGGTCGTGACCTGGTGCACTGATCGTGAACTGGTGTTCTGATCGTGAACTGGTGCACTGATTGTGACCTGGTGTTCTGATCGTGACCTGGTGTTCTGATCGTGACCTGGTGCACTGATCGTGACCTGGTGCTATGGTCGTGACCTGGTGCACTGATCGTGAACTGGTTTTCTGATCGTGACCTGGTGCACTGATCGTGACCTGGTGTTCTGATCGTGACCTGGTGTTCTGATCGTGACCTGGTGTTCTGATCGTGACCTGGTGCACTGATCGTGACCTGGTGCTCTGATCGTGACCTGGTGTTCTGATTGTGACCTGGTGTTCTGATCGTGACCTGGTGCTCTGATCGTGACCTGGTGTTCTGATCGGGACCTGGTGTTCTGATCGTGACCTGGTGCTCTGATCGTGACCTGGTGGTATGATTGTGAACTGGTGCACTGATTGTGAACTGTTGCACTGATCGTGACCTGGTGTTCTGATCGTGACCTGGTGCACTGATCGTGACCTGGTGCACTGATCATGACCTGGTGCACTGATCGTGACCTGGTGCTCTGATCATGACCTGGTGTTCTGATCGTGACCTGGTGCACAAATTGTGACCTGGTGTTCTGATCGTGACCTGGTGCACTGATCGTGACCTGGTGCACTGATCGTGACCTGGTGCACTGATCGTGAACTGGTGCTCTGATCGTGACCTGGGGTTCTGATCGTGACCTGGTGCTCTGATCGTGACCTGGTGCTCTGATCGTGACCTGGTGCACTGATCGTGAACTGGTGTTCTGATCGTGACCTGGTGCTATGGTCGTGACCTGGTGCACTGATCGTGAACTGGTGTTCTGATCGTGACCTGGTGCACTGATTGTGACCTGGTGTTCTGATCGTGACCTGGTGCTATGATCGTGACCTGGTGCACTGATCGTGACCTGGTGCTCTGATCGTGACCTGGTGCTATGATCGTGACCTGGTGCACTGATCGTGACCTGGTGTTCTGATCGTGACCTGGTGCTCTGATCGTGACCTGGTGTTCTGATCGTGACCTGTTGCACTGATCGTGACCTGGTGCTATGATCGTGACCTGGTGCACTGATTGTGACCTGGTGCTCTGATCGTGACCTGGTGTTCTGATCGTGACCTGGTGCTCTGATCGTGACCTGGTGCACGGATCGTGACCTGGTGCACGAATCATGAACTGGTGCTCTCATCGTGACCTGGTGCTCTGATCGTGACCTGGTGCACTGATCGTGACCTGGTGCTCTGATCGTGACCTGGTGCTCTGATCGTGACCTGGTGTTCTGATCGTGACCGGTGTTCTGATCGTGACCTGGTGCTCTGATCGTGACCTGGTGCTCTGATCGTGACCTGGTGCATTGATCGTGACCTGGTGTTCTGATCGTGACCTGGTGCACTGATCGTGAACTGGTGCACGGATCGTGACCTGGTGCACGAATCATGAACTGGTGCTCTCATCGTGACCTGGTGCTCTGATCGTGACCTGGTGCACTGATCGTGACCTGGTGCTCTGATCGTGACCTGGTGCTCTGATCGTGACCTGGTGCTCTGATCGTGACCTGGTGCATTGATCGTGACCTGGGGTTCTGATCGTGACCTGGTGCTCTGATCGTGACCTGGTGCACGGATCGTGACCTGGTGCTATAATCGTGGCCTGGTGCTCTGATCGTGACCTGGTGCTCTGATCGTGACCTGGTGCTCTGATCGTGACCTGGTGCACTGATTGTGGCCTGGTGTTCTGATCGTGACCTGGTGCTATAATCGTGACCTGGTGCACTGATCGTTACCTGGTGCTCTGATCGTGACCTGGTGCTCTGATCGTGACCTGGTGCACTGGTGGTGAACTGGAGTTCTGATCGTGACCCGGAGCACTGATCGTGACCTGGTGCACTGATCGTGAACTGGTGTTCTGATCGTGACCTGGTGCTATGGTCGTGACCTGGTGCACTGATCGTGAACTGGTGTTCTGATCGTGAACTGGTGCACTGATTGTGACCTGGTGTTCTGATCGTGACCTGGTGTTCTGATCGTAACCTGGTGCACTGATCGTGACCTGGTGCTATGGTCGTGACCTGGTGCACTGATCGTGAACTGGTTTTCTGATCGTGACCTGGTGCACTGATCGTGACCTGGTGTTCTGATCGTGACCTGGTGTTCTGATCATGACCTGGTGTTCTGATCGTGACCTGGTGTTCTGATCGTGACCTGGTGCACTGATCGTGACCTGGTGCTCTGATCGTGACCTGGTGTTCTGATTGTGACCTGGTGTTCTGATCGTGACCTGGTGCTCTGATCGTGACCTGGTGTTCTGATCGTGACCTGGTGCTCTGATCGTGACCTGGTGGTATGATTGTGAACTGGTGCACTGATTGTGAACTGTTGCACTGATCGTGACCTGGTGTTCTGATCGTGACCTGGTGCTCTGATCGTGACCTGGTGTTCTGATCGTGACCTGGTGCTCTGATCGTGACCTGGTGTTCTGATCGTGACCTGGTGCTCTGATCGTGACCTAGTGTTCTGATCGTGACCTGGTGCTGTGATCGTGACCTGGTGCACTGATCGTGACCTGGTGCACTGATCATGACCTGGTGCACTGATCGTGACCTGGTGCTCTGATCATGACCTGGTGTTCTGATCGTGACCTGGTGCACAAATTGTGACCTGGTGTTCTGATCGTGACCTGGTGCACTGATCGTGACCTGGTGCACTGATCGTGACCTGGTGCACTGATCGTGAACTGGGGTTCTGATCGTGACCTGGTGCACTGATCGTGACCTGGTGCTATGGTCGTGACCTGGTGCACTGATCGTGAACTGGTTTTCTGATCGTGACCTGGTGCACTGATCGTGACCTGGTGTTCTGATCGTGACCTGGTGTTCTGATCGTGACCTGGTGTTCTGATCGTGACCTGGTGTTCTGATCGTGACCTGGTGCACTGATCGTGACCTGGTGCTCTGATCGTGACCTGGTGTTCTGATTGTGACCTGGTGTTCTGATCGTGACCTGGTGCTCTGATCGTGACCTGGTGTTCTGATCGTGACCTGGTGTTCTGATCGTGACCTGGTGCTCTGATCGTGACCTGGTGGTATGATTGTGAACTGATGCACTGATTGTGAACTGTTGCACTGATCGTGACCTGGTGTTCTGATCGTGACCTGGTGCTCTGATCGTGACCTGGTGTTCTGATCGTGACCTGGTGCTCTGATCGTGACCTGGTGTTCTGATCGTGACCTGGTGCTCTGATCGTGACCTAGTGTTCTGATCGTGACCTGGTGCTATGATCGTGACCTGGTGCACTGATCGTGACCTGGTGCACTGATCATGACCTGGTGCACTGATCGTGACCTGGTGCTCTGATCATGACCTGGTGTTCTGATCGTGACCTGGTGCACAAATTGTGACCTGGTGTTCTGATCGTGACCTGGTGCACTGATCGTGACCTGGTGCACTGATCGTGACCTGGTGCACTGATCGTGAACTGGTGCTCTGATCGTGACCTGGGGTTCTGATCGTGACCTGGTGCTCTGATCGTGACCTGGTGCTCTGATCGTGACCTGGTGCACTGATCGTGAACTGGTGTTCTGATCGTGACCTGGTGCTATGGTCGTGACCTGGTGCACTGATCGTGAACTGGTGTTCTGATCGTGACCTGGTGCACTGATTGTGACCTGGTGTTCTGATCGTGACCTGGTGCTATGATCGTGACCTGGTGCACTGATCGTGACCTGGTGCTCTGATCGTGACCTGGTGCTATGATCGTGACCTGGTGCACTGATCGTGACCTGGTGTTCTGATCGTGACCTGGTGCTCTGATCGTGACCTGGTGTTCTGATCGTGACCTGTTGCACTGATCGTGACCTGGTGCTATGATCGTGACCTGGTGCACTGATTGTGACCTGGTGTTCTGATCGTCACCTGGTGCTCTGATCGTGACCTGGTGCTCTGATCGTGACCTGGTGCACTGATCGTGAACTGGTGCACTGATCGTGACCTGGTGCACAAATTGTGACCTGGTGCACTGATCGTGACCTGGTGCTCTGCTCGTGACCTGGTGCTCTGATTGTGACCTCGTGCACTGATTGTGAACTGGTGCACTGATTGTGAACTGGTGCACTGATCGTGACCTGGTGTTCTGATCGTGATCTGGTGCACTGATTGTGAACTGGTGCACTGATCATGACCTGGTGCACTGATCATGACCTGGTGCTCTGATCGTGACCTGGTGCTCTGATCATGACCTGGTGTTCTGATCGTGACCTGGTGCTCTGATCGTGACCTGGTGGTATGATTGTGAACTGGTGCACTGATTGTGAACTGTTGCACTGATCGTGACCTGGTGTTCTGATCGTGACCTGGTGCTCTGATCGTGACCTGGTGTTCTGATCGTGACCTGGTGCTCTGATCGTGACCTGGTGTTCTGATCGTGACCTGGTGCTCTGATCGTGACCTAGTGTTCTGATCGTGACCTGGTGCACTGATCGTGACCTGGTGCACTGATCGTGACCTGGTGCACTGATCATGACCTGGTGCTCTGATCGTGACCTGGTGCACAAATTGTGACCTGGTGTTCTGATCGTGACCTGGTGCACTGATCGTGACCCGGTGCACTGATCGTGACCTGGTGCACTGATCGTGAACTGGTGCTCTGATCGTGACCTGGGGTTCTGATCGTGACCTGGTGCTCTGATCGTGACCTGGTCCATGTATCGTGACCTGGTGCTATAATCGTGGCCTGGTGGTCTGATCGTGACCTGGTGCTCTGATCGTGACCTGGTGCTCTGATCGTGACCTGGTGCACTGATTGTGGCCTGGTGTTCTGATCGTGACCTGGTGCTATAATCGTGACCTGGTGCACTGATCGTGACCTGGTGCTCTGATCGTGACCTGGTGCTCTGATCGTGACCTGGTGCACTGGTGGTGAACTGGAGTTCTGATCGTGACCCGGAGCACTGATCGTGACCTGGTGCACTGATCGTGAACTGGTGTTCTGATCGTGACCTGGTGCTATGGTCGTGACCTGGTGCACTGATCGTGAACTGGTGTTCTGATCGTGAACTGGTGCACTGATTGTGACCTGGTGTTCTGATCGTGACCTGGTGTTCTGATCGTGACCTGGTGCACTGATCGTGACCTGGTGCTATGGTCGTGACCTGGTGCACTGATCGTGAACTGGTTTTCTGATCGTGACCTGGTGCACTGATCGTGACCTGGTGTTCTGATCGTGACCTGGTGTTCTGATCGTGACCTGGTGTTCTGATCGTGACCTGGTGCACTGATCGTGACCTGGTGCTCTGATCGTGACCTGGTGTTCTGATTGTGACCTGGTGTTCTGATCGTGACCTGGTGCTCTGATCGTGACCTGGTGTTCTGATCGGGACCTGGTGTTCTGATCGTGACCTGGTGCTCTGATCGTGACCTGGTGGTATGATTGTGAACTGGTGCACTGATTGTGAACTGTTGCACTGATCGTGACCTGGTGTTCTGATCGTGACCTGGTGCACTGATCGTGACCTGGTGCACTGATCATGACCTGGTGCACTGATCGTGACCTGGTGCTCTGATCATGACCTGGTGTTCTGATCGTGACCTGGTGCACAAATTGTGACCTGGTGTTCTGATCGTGACCTGGTGCACTGATCGTGACCTGGTGCACTGATCGTGACCTGGTGCACTGATCGTGAACTGGTGCTCTGATCGTGACCTGGGGTTCTGATCGTGACCTGGTGCTCTGATCGTGACCTGGTGCTCTGATCGTGACCTGGTGCACTGATCGTGAACTGGTGTTCTGATCGTGACCTGGTGCTATGGTCGTGACCTGGTGCACTGATCGTGAACTGGTGTTCTGATCGTGACCTGGTGCACTGATTGTGACCTGGTGTTCTGATCGTGACCTGGTGCTATGATCGTGACCTGGTGCACTGATCGTGACCTGGTGCTCTGATCGTGACCTGGTGCTATGATCGTGACCTGGTGCACTGATCGTGACCTGGTGTTCTGATCGTGACCTGGTGCTCTGATCGTGACCTGGTGTTCTGATCGTGACCTGTTGCACTGATCGTGACCTGGTGCTATGATCGTGACCTGGTGCACTGATTGTGACCTGGTGTTCTGATCGTCACCTGGTGCTCTGATCGTGACCTGGTGCTCTGATCGTGACCTGGTGCACTGATCGTGAACTGGTGCACTGATCGTGACCTGGTGCACAAATTGTGACCTGGTGCACTGATCGTGACCTGGTGCTCTGCTCGTGACCTGGTGCTCTGATTGTGACCTCGTGCACTGATTGTGAACTGGTGCACTGATTGTGAACTGGTGCACTGATCGTGACCTGGTGTTCTGATCGTGATCTGGTGCACTGATTGTGAACTGGTGCACTGATCATGACCTGGTGCACTGATCATGACCTGGTGCTCTGATCGTGACCTGGTGCTCTGATCATGACCTGGTGTTCTGATCGTGACCTGGTGCTCTGATCGTGACCTGGTGGTATGATTGTGAACTGGTGCACTGATTGTGAACTGTTGCACTGATCGTGACCTGGTGTTCTGATCGTGACCTGGTGCTCTGATCGTGACCTGGTGTTCTGATCGTGACCTGGTGCTCTGATCGTGACCTGGTGTTCTGATCGTGACCTGGTGCTCTGATCGTGACCTAGTGTTCTGATCGTGACCTGGTGCTATGATCGTGACCTGGTGCACTGATCGTGACCTGGTGCACTGATCATGACCTGGTGCACTGATCATGACCTGGTGCTCTGACCGTGACCTGGTGCACAAATTGTGACCTGGTGTTCTGATCGTGACCTGGTGCACTGATCGTGACCCGGTGCACTGATCGTGACCTGGTGCACTGATCGTGAACTGGTGCTCTGATCGTGACCTGGGGTTCTGATCGTGACCTGGTGCTCTGATCGTGACCTGGTGCTCTGATCGTGACCTGGTGCACTGATCGTGAACTGGTGTTCTGATCGTGACCTGGTGCTATGGTCGTGACCTGGTGCACTGATCGTGAACTGGTGTTCTGATCGTGACCTGGTGCACTGATTGTGACCTGGTGTTCTGATCGTGACCTGGTGCTATGATCGTGACCTGGTGCACTGATCGTGACCTGGTGCTCTGATCGTGACCTGGTGCTATGATCGTGACCTGGTGCACTGATCGTGACCTGGTGTTCTGATCGTGACCTCGTGCTCTGATCGTGACCTGGTGTTCTGATCGTGACCTGGTGCTCTGATCGTGACCTGGTGCTCTGATCGTGACCTGGTGCTCTGATCATGACCTGGTGTTCTGATCGTGACCTGGTGCACAAATTGTGACCTGGTGTTCTGATCGTGACCTGGTGCACTGATCGTGACCTGGTGCACTGATCGTGACCTGGTGCACTGATCGTGAACTGGTGCTCTGATCGTGACCTGGGGTTCTGATCGTGACCTGGTGCTCTGATCGTGACCTGGTGCTCTGATCGTGACCTGGTGCACTGATCGTGAACTGGTGTTCTGATCGTGACCTGGTGCTATGGTCGTGACCTGGTGCACTGATCGTGAACTGGTGTTCTGATCGTGACCTGGTGCACTGATTGTGACCTGGTGTTCTGATCGTGACCTGGTGCTATGATCGTGACCTGGTGCACTGATCGTGACCTGGTGCTCTGATCGTGACCTGGTGCTATGATCGTGACCTGGTGCACTGATCGTGACCTGGTGTTCTGATCGTGACCTGGTGCTCTGATCGTGACCTGGTGTTCTGATCGTGACCTGTTGCACTGATCGTGACCTGGTGCTATGATCGTGACCTGGTGCACTGATTGTGACCTGGTGTTCTGATCGTCACCTGGTGCTCTGATCGTGACCTGGTGCTCTGATCGTGACCTGGTGCACTGATCGTGAACTGGTGCACTGATCGTGACCTGGTGCACAAATTGTGACCTGGTGCACTGATCGTGACCTGGTGCTCTGCTCGTGACCTGGTGCTCTGATTGTGACCTCGTGCACTGATTGTGAACTGGTGCACTGATTGTGAACTGGTGCACTGATCGTGACCTGGTGTTCTGATCGTGATCTGGTGCACTGATTGTGAACTGGTGCACTGATCGTGACCTGGTGCTCTGATCGTGACCTGGTGCTCTGATCGTGACCTGGTGGTATGATTGTGAACTGGTGCACTGATTGTGAACTGTTGCACTGATCGTGACCTGGTGCTCTGATCGTGACCTGGTGCACTGATCGTGACCTGGTGCACTGATCGTGAACTGGTGCACTGATCGTGACCTGGTGCACAAATTGTGACCTGGTGCACTGATCGTGACCTGGTGCTCTGCTCGTGACCTGGTGCTCTGATTGTGACCTCGTGCACTGATTGTGAACTGGTGCACTGATTGTGAACTGGTGTTCTGATCATGACCTGGTGGTATGATTGTGAACTGGTGCACTGATTGTGACCTGGTGCACTGATTGTGACCTGGTGCACTGATCGTGACCTGGTGCTATGATCGTGATCTGGTGCACTGATTGTGAACTGGTGCACTGATCGTGACCTGGTGCTCTGATCATGACCTGGTGTTCTGATCGTGACCTGGTGCTCTGATCGTGACCTGGTGGTATGATTGTGAACTGGTGCACTGATTGTGAACTGTTGCACTGATCATGACCTGGGGTTCTGATTGTGACCTGGTGCACTGATCGTGACCTGGTGCACTGATCGTGACCTGGTGCTCTGATCGTGACCTGGTGCACTGAGCGTGACCTGGTGCACTGATCGTGAACTGGTGCACTGATCGTGACCTGGTGCACAAATTGTGACCTGGTGCACTGATCGTGACCTGGTGCTCTGCTCGTGACCTGGTGCTCTGATTGTGACCTCATGCACTGATTGTGAACTGGTGCACTGATCGTGACCTGGTGTTCTGATCATGACCTGGTGGTATGATTGTGAACTGGTGCACTGATTGTGACCTGGTGCACTGATCGTGACCTGGTGCTATGATCGTGATCTGGTGCACTGATTGTGAACTGGTGCACTGATCGTGACCTGGTCCATGTATCGTGACCTGGTGCTATAATCGTGGCCTGGTGCTCTGATCGCGACCTGGTGCACTGATTGTGACCTGGTGCTCTGATCGTGACCTGGTGCTCTGATCGTGACCTGGTGCACTGATTGTGACCTGGTGCTCTGATCGTGACCTGGTGTTCTGATCGTGACCTGGTGTTCTGATCGTGACCTGGTGCTCTGATCGTGACCTGGTGGTATGATTGTGAACTGGTGCACTGATTGTGAACTGTTGCACTGATCGTGACCTGGTGTTCTGATCGTGACCTGGTGCTCTGATCGTGACCTGGTGTTCTGATCGTGACCTGGTGCTCTGATCGTGACCTGGTGTTCTGATCGTGACCTGGTGCTCTGATCGTGACCTGGTGTTCTGATCGTGACCTGGTGCTATAATCGTGACGTGGTGCACAGATCGTGACCTGGTGCACTGATCATGACCTGGTGCACTGATCATGACCTGGTGCTCTGATCGTGACCTGGTGCTCTGATCATGACCTGGTGTTCTGATCGTGACCTGGTGCACTGATCGTGACCTGGTGCACTGATCGTGACCTGGTGCACTGATCGTGAACTGGTGCTCTGATCGTGACCTGGGGTTCTGATCGTCACCTGGTGCTCTGATCGTGACCTGGTGCTCTGATCGTGACCTGGTGCACTGATCGTGAACTGGTGTTCTGATCGTGACCTGGTGCTATGGTCGTGACCTGGTGCACTGATCGTGAACTGGTGTTCTGATCGTGACCTGGTGCACTGATTGTGACCTGGTGCTCTGATCGTGACCTGGTGCTATGATCGTGACCTGGTGCACTGATCGTGACCTGGTGCTCTGATCGTGACCTGGTGCTATGATCGTGACCTGGTGCACTGATCGTGACCTGGTGTTCTGATCGTGACCTGGTGCTATGATCGTGACCTGGTGCACTGATCGTGACCTGGTGTTCTGATCGTGACCTGGTGCTCTGATCGTGACCTGGTGTTCTGATCGTGACCTGTTGCACTGATCGTGACCTAGTGGTATGATTGTGAACTGGTGCACTGATTGTGAACTGTTGCACTGATCGTGACCTGCTGTTCTGATCGTGATCTGGTGCACTGATCGTGACCTGGTGCTCTGATCGTGACCTGGTGCTCTGATCGTGACCTGGTGGTATGATTGTGAACTGGTGCACTGATTGTGAACTGTTGCACTGATCATGACCTGGTGCTCTGATCGTGACCTGGTGCACTGATCGTGACCTGGTGCACTGATCGTGAACTGGTGCACTGATCGTGACCTGTTGCACAAATTGTGACCTGGTGCACTGATCGTGACCTGGTGCTCTGCTCGTGACCTGGTGCTCTGATTGTGACCTCGTGCACTGATTGTGAACTGGTGCACTGATTGTGAACTGGTGTTCTGATCATGACCTGGTGGTATGATTGTGAACTGGTGCACTGATTGTGACCTGGTGCACTGATCGTGACCTGGTGCACTGATCGTGACCTGGTGCTATGATCGTGATCTGGTGCACTGATTGTGAACTGGTGCACTGATCGTGACCTGGTGCTCTGATCGTGACCTGGTGGTATGATTGTGAACTGGTGCACTGATTGTGAACTGTTGCACTGATCATGACCTGGGGTTCTGATTGTGACCTGGTGCACTGATCGTGACCTGGTGCACTGATCGTGACCTGGTGCTCTGTTCGTGACCTGGTGCACTGATCGTGACCTGGTGCACTGATCGTGAACTGGTGCACTGATCGTGACCTGGTGCACAAATTGTGACCTGGTGCACTGATCGTGACCTGGTGCTCTGCTCGTGACCTGGTGCTCTGATTGTGACCTCGTGCACTGATTGTGAACTGGTGCACTGATCGTGACCTGGTGTTCTGATCATGACCTGGTGGTATGATTGTGAACTGGTGCACTGATCGTGATCTGGTGCACTGATTGTGAACTGGTGCACTGATCGTGACCTGGTGCTCTGATCATGACCTGGTGTTCTGATCGTGACCTGGTGCTCTGATCGTGACCTGGTGGTATGATTGTGAACTGGTGCACTGATTGTGAACTGTTGCACTGATCATGACCTGGGGTTCTGATTGTGACCTGGTGCACTGATCGTGACCTGGTGCACTGATCGTGACCTGGTGCTCTGATCGTGACCTGGTGCACTGAGCGTGACCTGGTGCACTGATCGTGAACTGGTGCACTGATCGTGACCTGGTGCACAAATTGTGACCTGGTGCACTGATCGTGACCTGGTGCTCTGCTCGTGACCTGGTGCTCTGATTGTGACCTCATGCACTGATTGTGAACTGGTGCACTGATCGTGACCTGGTGTTCTGATCATGACCTGGTGGTATGATTGTGAACTGGTGCACTGATTGTGACCTGGTGCACTGATCGTGACCTGGTGCTATGATCGTGATCTGGTGCACTGATTGTGAACTGGTGCACTGATCGTGACCTGGTCCATGTATCGTGACCTGGTGCTATAATCGTGGCCTGGTGCTCTGATCGCGACCTGGTGCACTGATTGTGACCTGGTGCTCTGATCGTGACCTGGTGCTCTGATCGTGACCTGGTGCACTGATTGTGACCTGGTGCTCTGATCGTGACCTGGTGTTCTGATCGTGACCTGGTGTTCTGATCGTGACCTGGTGCTCTGATCGTGACCTGGTGGTATGATTGTGAACTGGTGCACTGATTGTGAACTGTTGCACTGATCGTGACCTGGTGTTCTGATCGTGACCTGGTGCTCTGATCGTGACCTGGTGTTCTGATCGTGACCTGGTGCTCTGATCGTGACCTGGTGTTCTGATCGTGACCTGGTGCTCTGATCGTGACCTGGTGTTCTGATCGTGACCTGGTGCTATAATCGTGACGTGGTGCACTGATCGTGACCTGGTGCACTGATCATGACCTGGTGCACTGATCATGACCTGGTGCTCTGATCGTGACCTGGTGCTCTGATCATGACCTGGTGTTCTGATCGTGACCTGGTGCACTGATCGTGACCTGGTGCACTGATCGTGACCTGGTGCACTGATCGTGAACTGGTGCTCTGATCGTGACCTGGGGTTCTGATCGTGACCTGGTGTTCTGATCGTGACCTGGTGCTCTGATCGTGACCTGGTGCACTGATCGTGAACTGGTGTTCTGATCGTGACCTGGTGCTATGGTCGTGACCTGGTGCACTGATCGTGAACTGGTGTTCTGATCGTGACCTGGTGCACTGATTGTGACCTGGTGTTCTGATCGTGACCTGGTGCTATGATCGTGACCTGGTGCACTGATCGTGACCTGGTGCTCTGATCGTGACCTGGTGCTATGATCGTGACCTGGTGCACTGATCGTGACCTGGTGTTCTGATCGTGACCTGGTGCTATGATCGTGACCTGGTGCACTGATCGTGACCTGGTGTTCTGATCGTGACCTGGTGCTCTGATCGTGACCTGGTGTTCTGATCGTGACCTGTTGCACTGATCGTGACCTAGTGGTATGATTGTGAACTGGTGCACTGATTGTGAACTGTTGCACTGATCGTGACCTGGTGTTCTGATCGTGACCTGGTGCTCTGATCGTGACCTGGTGTTCTGATCGTGACCTGGTGCTATGATCGTGACCTGGTGCACTGATTGTGACCTGGTGTTCTGATCGTGACCTGGTGCTCTGATCGTGACCTGGTGCTCTGATCGTGACCTGGTGCACTGATCGTGACCTGGTGCTCTGATCGTGACCTGGTGCTCTGATCATGACCTGGTGGTATGATTGTGAACTGGTGCACTGATTGTGACCTGGTGCACTGATTGTGACCTGGTGCACTGATCGTGACCTGGTGCTATGATCGTGATCTGGTGCACTGATTGTGAACTGGTGCACTGATCGTGACCTGGTGCTCTGATCGTGACCTGGTGGTATGATTGTGAACTGGTGCACTGATTGTGAACTGTTGCACTGATCATGACCTGGGGTTCTGATTGTGACCTGGTGCACTGATCGTGACCTGGTGCACTGATCGTGACCTGGTGCTCTGATCGTGACCTGGTGCACTGATCGTGACCTGGTGCACTGATCGTGAACTGGTGCACTGATCGTGACCTGGTGCACAAATTGTGACCTGGTGCTCTGATCGTGACCTGGTGCACTGATCGTGACCTGGTGCACTGATCGTGAACTGGTGCTCTGATCGTGACCTGGTGTTCTGATCGTGACCTGGTGCTCTGATCGTGACCTGGAGTTCTGATCGTGACCTGGTGCTCTGATCGTGACCTAGTGTTCTGATCGTGACCTGGTGCTATGATCGTGACCTGGTGCACTGATCGTGACCTGGTGCACTGATCATGACCTGGTGCACTGATCATGACCTGGTGCTCTGACCGTGACCTGGTGCACAAATTGTGACCTGGTGTTCTGATCGTGACCTGGTGCACTGATCGTGACCCGGTGCACTGATCGTGACCTGGTGCACTGATCGTGAACTGGTGCTCTGATCGTGACCTGGGGTTCTGATCGTGACCTGGTGCTCTGATCGTGACCTGGTGCTCTGATCGTGACCTGGTGCACTGATCGTGAACTGGTGTTCTGATCGTGACCTGGTGCTATGGTCGTGACCTGGTGCACTGATCGTGAACTGGTGTTCTGATCGTGACCTGGTGCACTGATTGTGACCTGGTGTTCTGATCGTGACCTGGTGCTATGATCGTGACCTGGTGCACTGATCGTGACCTGGTGTTCTGATCGTGACCTCGTGCTCTGATCGTGACCTGGTGTTCTGATCGTGACCTGGTGCTCTGATCGTGACCTGGTGCTCTGATCGTGACCTGGTGCTCTGATCATGACCTGGTGTTCTGATCGTGACCTGGTGCACAAATTGTGACCTGGTGTTCTGATCGTGACCTGGTGCACTGATCGTGACCTGGTGCACTGATCGTGACCTGGTGCACTGATCGTGAACTGGTGCTCTGATCGTGACCTGGGGTTCTGATCGTGACCTGGTGCTCTGATCGTGACCTGGTGCTCTGATCGTGACCTGGTGCACTGATCGTGAACTGGTGTTCTGATCGTGACCTGGTGCTATGGTCGTGACCTGGTGCACTGATCGTGAACTGGTGTTCTGATCGTGACCTGGTGCACTGATTGTGACCTGGTGTTCTGATCGTGACCTGGTGCTATGATCGTGACCTGGTGCACTGATCGTGACCTGGTGCTCTGATCGTGACCTGGTGCTATGATCGTGACCTGGTGCACTGATCGTGACCTGGTGTTCTGATCGTGACCTGGTGCTCTGATCGTGACCTGGTGTTCTGATCGTGACCTGTTGCACTGATCGTGACCTGGTGCTATGATCGTGACCTGGTGCACTGATTGTGACCTGGTGTTCTGATCGTCACCTGGTGCTCTGATCGTGACCTGGTGCTCTGATCGTGACCTGGTGCACTGATCGTGAACTGGTGCACTGATCGTGACCTGGTGCACAAATTGTGACCTGGTGCACTGATCGTGACCTGGTGCTCTGCTCGTGACCTGGTGCTCTGATTGTGACCTCGTGCACTGATTGTGAACTGGTGCACTGATTGTGAACTGGTGCACTGATCGTGACCTGGTGTTCTGATCGTGATCTGGTGCACTGATTGTGAACTGGTGCACTGATCGTGACCTGGTGCTCTGATCGTGACCTGGTGCTCTGATCGTGACCTGGTGGTATGATTGTGAACTGGTGCACTGATTGTGAACTGTTGCACTGATCGTGACCTGGTGCTCTGATCGTGACCTGGTGCACTGATCGTGACCTGGTGCACTGATCGTGAACTGGTGCACTGATCGTGACCTGGTGCACAAATTGTGACCTGGTGCACTGATCGTGACCTGGTGCTCTGCTCGTGACCTGGTGCTCTGATTGTGACCTCGTGCACTGATTGTGAACTGGTGCACTGATTGTGAACTGGTGTTCTGATCATGACCTGGTGGTATGATTGTGAACTGGTGCACTGATTGTGACCTGGTGCACTGATTGTGACCTGGTGCACTGATCGTGACCTGGTGCTATGATCGTGATCTGGTGCACTGATTGTGAACTGGTGCACTGATCGTGACCTGGTGCTCTGATCATGACCTGGTGTTCTGATCGTGACCTGGTGCTCTGATCGTGACCTGGTGGTATGATTGTGAACTGGTGCACTGATTGTGAACTGTTGCACTGATCATGACCTGGGGTTCTGATTGTGACCTGGTGCACTGATCGTGACCTGGTGCACTGATCGTGACCTGGTGCTCTGATCGTGACCTGGTGCACTGAGCGTGACCTGGTGCACTGATCGTGAACTGGTGCACTGATCGTGACCTGGTGCACAAATTGTGACCTGGTGCACTGATCGTGACCTGGTGCTCTGCTCGTGACCTGGTGCTCTGATTGTGACCTCATGCACTGATTGTGAACTGGTGCACTGATCGTGACCTGGTGTTCTGATCATGACCTGGTGGTATGATTGTGAACTGGTGCACTGATTGTGACCTGGTGCACTGATCGTGACCTGGTGCTATGATCGTGATCTGGTGCACTGATTGTGAACTGGTGCACTGATCGTGACCTGGTCCATGTATCGTGACCTGGTGCTATAATCGTGGCCTGGTGCTCTGATCGTGACCTGGTGCACTGATTGTGACCTGGTGCTCTGATCGTGACCTGGTGCTCTGATCGTGACCTGGTGCACTGATTGTGACCTGGTGCTCTGATCGTGACCTGGTGTTCTGATCGTGACCTGGTGTTCTGATCGTGACCTGGTGCTCTGATCGTGACCTGGTGGTATGATTGTGAACTGGTGCACTGATTGTGAACTGTTGCACTGATCGTGACCTGGTGTTCTGATCGTGACCTGGTGCTCTGATCGTGACCTGGTGTTCTGATCGTGACCTGGTGCTCTGATCGTGACCTGGTGTTCTGATCGTGACCTGGTGTTCTGATCGTGAACTGGTGCTATAATCGTGACGTGGTGCACTGATCGTGACCTGGTGCACTGATCATGACCTGGTGCACTGATCATGACCTGGTGCTCTGATCGTGACCTGGTGCTCTGATCATGACCTGGTGTTCTGATCGTGACCTGGTGCACTGATCGTGACCTGGTGCACTGATCGTGACCTGGTGCACTGATCGTGAACTGGTGCTCTGATCCTGACCTGGGGTTCTGATCGTGACCTGGTGCTCTGATCGTGACCTGGTGCTCTGATCGTGACCTGGTGCACTGATCGTGAACTGGTGTTCTGATCGTGACCTGGTGCTATGGTCGTGACCTGGTGCACTGATCGTGAACTGGTGTTCTGATCGTGACCTGGTGCACTGATTGTGACCTGGTGTTCTGATCGTGACCTGGTGCTATGATCGTGACCTGGTGCACTGATCGTGACCTGGTGCTCTGATCGTGACCTGGTGCTATGATCGTGACCTGGTGCACTGATCGTGACCTGGTGTTCTGATCGTGACCTGGTGCTATGATCGTGACCTGGTGCACTGATCGTGACCTGGTGTTCTGATCGTGACCTGGTGCTCTGATCGTGACCTGGTGTTCTGATCGTGACCTGTTGCACTGATCGTGACCTGGTGGTATGATTGTGAACTGGTGCACTGATTGTGAACTGTTGCACTGATCGTGACCTGGTGTTCTGATCGTGACCTGGTGCTCTGATCGTGACCTGGTGTTCTGATCGTGACCTGGTGCTATGATCGTGACCTGGTGCACTGATTGTGACCTGGTGTTCTGATCGTGACCTGGTGCTCTGATCGTGACCTGGTGCTCTGATCGTGACCTGGTGCACTGATCGTGAACTGGTGCACTGATCGTGACCTGGTGCACAAATTGTGACCTGGTGCACTGAACGTGACCTGGTGCTCTGCTCGTGACCTGGTGCTCTGATTGTGACCTCGTGCACTGATTGTGAACTGGTGCACTGATTGTGAACTGGTGCACTGATCGTGACCTGGTGTTCTGATCGTGATCTGGTGCACTGATTGTGAACTGGTGCACTGATCGTGACCTGGTGCTCTGATCGTGACCTGGTGCTCTGATCGTGACCTGGTGGTATGATTGTGAACTGGTGCACTGATTGTGAACTGTTGCACTGATCGTGACCTTGTGCTCTGATCGTGACATGGTGCACTGATCGTGACCTGGTGCACTGATCGTGAACTGGTGCACTGATCATGACCTGGTGCACAAATTGTGACCTGGTGCACTGATCGTGACCTGGTGCTCTGCTCGTGACCTGGTGCTCTGATTGTGACCTCGTGCACTGATTGTGAACTGGTGCACTGATTGTGAACTGGTGTTCTGATCATGACCTGGTGGTATGATTGTGAACTGGTGCACTGATTGTGACCTGGTGCACTGATTGTGACCTGGTGCACTGATCGTGACCTGGTGCTATGATCGTGATCTGGTGCACTGATTGTGAACTGGTGCACTGATCGTGACCTGGTGCTCTGATCGTGACCTGGTGGTATGATTGTGAACTGGTGCACTGATTGTGAACTGTTGCACTGATCATGACCTGGGGTTCTGATTGTGACCTGGTGCACTGATCGTGACCTGGTGCACTGATCGTGACCTGGTGCTCTGATCGTGACCTGGTGCACTGATCGTGACCTGGTGCACTGATCGTGAACTGGTGCACTGATCGTGACCTGGTGCACAAATTGTGACCTGGTGCACTGATCGTGACCTGGTGCTCTGCTCGTGACCTGGTGCTCTGATTGTGACCTCGTGCACTGATTGTGAACTGGTGCACTGATCGTGACCTGGTGTTCTGATCATGACCTGGTGGTATGATTGTGAACTGGTGCACTGATTGTGACCTGGTGCACTGATCGTGATCTGGTGCACTGATTGTGAACTGGTGCACTGATCGTGACCTGGTCCATGTATCGTGACCTGGTGCTATAATCGTGGCCTGGTGCTCTGATCGTGACCTGGTGCACTGATTGTGACCTGGTGCTCTGATCGTGACCTGGTGCTCTGATCGTGACCTGGTGCACTGATTGTGACCTGGTGCTCTGATCGTGAACTGGTGTTCTGATCGTGACCTGGTGCTATAATCGTGACCTGGTGCACTGATCGTGACCTGGTGCTCTGATCGTGACCTGGTGCACTGGTGGTGAACTGGAGTTCTGATCGTGACCTGGAGCACTGATCGTGACCTGGTGCACTGATCGTGAACTGGTGTTCTGATCGTGACCTGGTGCTATGTTCGTGACCTGGTGCACTGATCGTGAACTGGTGTTCTGATCGTGACCTGGTGCACTGATTGTGACCTGGTGTTCTGATCGTGACCTGGTGTTCTGATCGTGACCTGGTGCACTGATCGTGACCTGGTGCTATGGTCGTGACCTGGTGCACTGATCGTGAACTGGTTTTCTGATCGTGAGCTGGTGCACTGATCGTGACCTGGTGCTCTGATCGTGACCTGGTGTTCTGATCGTGACCTGGTGCTCTGATCGTGACCTGGTGTTCTGATCGTGACCTGGTGCACTGATCGTGACCTGGTGCTCTGATCGTGACCTGGTGTTCTGATCGTGACCTGGTGCTCTGATCGTGACCTGGTGTTCTGATCGTGACCTGGTGCTCTGATCGTGACCTGGTGTTCTGATCGTGACCTGGTGTTCTGATCGTGACCTGGTGCTCTGATCGTGACCTGGTGGTATGATTGTGAACTGGTGCACTGATTGTGAACTGTTGCACTGATCGTGACCTGGTGTTCTGATCGTGACCTGGTGTTCTGATCGTGACCTGGTGCTCTGATCGTGACCTGGTGTTCTGATCGTGACCTGGTGCTCTGATCGTGACCTAGTGTTCTGATCGTGACCTGGTGCTATAATCGTGACGTGGTGCACTGATCGTGACCTGGTGCACTGATCATGACCTGGTGCACTGATCATGACCTGGTGCTCTGATCGTGACCTGGTGCTCTGATCATGACCTGGTGTTCTGATCGTGACCTGGTGCACAAATTGTGACCTGGTGTTCTGATCGTGACCTGGTGCACTGATCGTGACCTGGTGCACTGATCGTGCCTGGTGCACTGATCGTGAACTGGTGCTCTGATCGTGACCTGGGGTTCTGATCGTGACCTGGTGCTCTGATCGTGACCTGGTGCTCTGATCGTGACCTGGTGCACTGATCGTGAACTGGTGTTCTGATCGTGACCTGGTGCTATGGTCGTGACCTGGTGCACTGATCGTGAACTGGTGTTCTGATCGTGACCTGGTGCACTGATTGTGACCTGGTGTTCTGATCGTGACCTGGTGCTATGATCGTGACCTGGTGCACTGATCGTGACCTGGTGTTCTGATCGTGACCTGGTGCTCTGATCGTGACCTGGTGTTCTGATCGTGACCTGTTGCACTGATCGTGACCTGGTGCTATGATCGTGACCTGGTGCACTGATTGTGACCTGGTGTTCTGATCGTGACCTGGTGCTCTGATCGTGACCTGGTGCTCTGATCGTGACCTGGTGCACTGATCGTGAACTGGTGCACTGATCGTGACCTGGTGCACAAATTGTGACCTGGTGCACTGATCGTGACCTGGTGCTCTGCTCGTGACCTGGTGCTCTGATTGTGACCTCGTGCACTGATTGTGAACTGGTGCACTGATTGTGAACTGGTGCACTGATCGTGACCTGCTGTTCTGATCGTGATCTGGTGCACTGATCGTGACCTGGTGCTCTGATCGTGACCTGGTGCTCTGATCGTGACCTGGTGGTATGATTGTGAACTGGTGCACTGATTGTGAACTGTTGCACTGATCATGACCTGGTGCTCTGATCGTGACCTGGTGCACTGATCGTGACCTGGTGCACTGATCGTGAACTGGTGCACTGATCGTGACCTGTTGCACAAATTGTGACCTGGTGCACTGATCGTGACCTGGTGCTCTGCTCGTGACCTGGTGCTCTGATTGTGACCTCGTGCACTGATTGTGAACTGGTGCACTGATTGTGAACTGGTGTTCTGATCATGACCTGGTGGTATGATTGTGAACTGGTGCACTGATTGTGACCTGGTGCACTGATCGTGACCTGGTGCACTGATCGTGACCTGGTGCTATGATCGTGATCTGGTGCACTGATTGTGAACTGGTGCACTGATCGTGACCTGGTGCTCTGATCGTGACCTGGTGGTATGATTGTGAACTGGTGCACTGATTGTGAACTGTTGCACTGATCATGACCTGGGGTTCTGATTGTGACCTGGTGCACTGATCGTGACCTGGTGCACTGATCGTGACCTGGTGCTCTGTTCGTGACCTGGTGCACTGATCGTGACCTGGTGCACTGATCGTGAACTGGTGCACTGATCGTGACCTGGTGCACAAATTGTGACCTGGTGCACTGATCGTGACCTGGTGCTCTGCTCGTGACCTGGTGCTCTGATTGTGACCTCGTGCACTGATTGTGAACTGGTGCACTGATCATGACCTGGTGTTCTGATCATGACCTGGTGGTATGATTGTGAACTGGTGCACTGATTGTGACCTGGTGCACTGATCGTGACCTGGTGCTATGATCGTGATCTGGTGCACTGATTGTGAACTGGTGCACTGATCGTGACCTGGTGCTCTGATCGTGACCTGGTGGTATGATTGTGAACTGGTGCACTGATTGTGAACTGTTGCATTGATCATGACCTGGGGTTCTGATTGTGACCTGGTGCACCGATCGTGACCTGGTGCACTGATCGTGACCTGGTGCACTGATCGTGACCTGCTGGGCCCGGCTGCCACGTCTATTCGAGTGTGGGCTGTGGGTGAGAGCAGAATCACTCAGTTTTACCAACATTCACTATCAGAGCGCAGCCACTTGGGGTGAATTACTGAGGGGCTCAGAGATCGCTCTGAGCAAGAGTCAGCACCTCGAGGGGAGGAAATGGGAACAATCAGAACCGTCTCAGTCTTGCATCATTCAGTGCCTTCTCTAGGAGGCTGCCTGGTCTCTGATTAATAATTGATTCTTGTCTAAATGGCAAAACGATTAGATTTAACTGCTGCCCCCACCTTAAAATAAACTGCTCAAGGAAAGTACTTAGAGTTCGCCTGTAACTTAAAAAGCTTTTAAAAGGTCAGCTCATCCTGGGAGACTGTTAGTCTGAGGCCGGGATATTTATAGAAAACCCCTATCAGGTAGCCCCATTCGCGGAGAGCAGCCACGTACCCAGCAGCTCAGGCTCCGGGCCGACTCCCTCACCTCCAAAATCCGTGGGCCTTTGGTCCCAGTGTGAGTGTGGGGATCAGCCCAATGAGCCCCCCCCAATCACAGGGGTCCCGCCAACATCTCGGGGCTCAGGGGCAGGTTCTTCATTTCAATACGGCAGGCCGTGCCCACAACTCTTCTGTCTCTCTCTCTGTCTGTTGTTCTTTCCTTTGTCTATCTCTCTCTCTTCCTCTCTGTCTCTCTTTCCCTCTATCTCTCTCCTCCTATTTGTCTCTCTTTCCCTCTATCTCTCTCCTCCTTTCTATCTCTCTTTCCCTCTATTGCTCTCTTCCTCCCTGTCCCTCTTTCCTTTTTTCTCTCTCTCCCTCTCTTTTCTCTCTTTCCCTCTGCCTCTCTCTCCCTCCCTGTCTCTCTTTCCCCCTATCTCTCTCCCCCCCCCGCTGTCTATTTTTCCCTCTATCTCTCTCTTCCTCTCTCTCTCTCTCTTTCCCTCTATCGCTCTCTTCCTCCCTGTCCCTCTTTCCTTTTATCTCTCTCTCCCTCTCTTTTCTCTTTCCTTCTATCTCTCTCCCCCTCTCTGACTCTCTTTCCCACTATCTCTCTCTCTTCCTCTCCCTCTCTCTTTCCCTCTATCTCTCTCTCTTCCTCCCTGTCTCTCTTTCCTATTATCTCTCTCTCTCTCTTTTCTCTCTTTCATTCTATCTCTCTCTCCCTCTCTGTCTCTCTTTCCCTCTATCCCTCTCTCCCTCTCTATCTCTCTTCCCTTCTATCTCTCTCTCTCTGCCTCTCTTTCCCTTTATCTCACTCCCCCATCTGTCTCCCTTTCGTGTATCTCTCACTCTTCCTCTTTCCCTCTCTTTCCCACTATCTCTCCCTCCCCCTGTCACTCTTTCTCTCTATCTCTCTCTCTCCCCCTCTATGACTCTTTACCTCTATCTCTTGCACTCCCTCTCTGTCTCTCTTTCCCACTATCTCTTTCTCTCTCTCTTTCCCTCTATCTCTCTCTCTCCCTCTCTGACTCTCTTTCCCTCTATCTCTCTCTCTTCCTCCCTGTCTCTCTTTCCTATTATCTCTCTCTCTCTCTTTTCTCTCTTTCATTCTATCTCTCTCTCCCTCTCTGTCTCTCTTTCCCTCTATCCCTCTCTCCCTCTCTATCTCTCTTCCCTTCTATCTCTCTCTCTCTCTGCCTCTCTTTCCCTTTATCTCACTCCCCCATCTGTCTCCCTTTCGTGTATCTCTCACTCTTCCTCTTTCCCTCTCTTTCCCACTATCTCTCCCTCCCCCTGTCACTCTTTCTCTCTATCTCTCTCTCTCCCCCTCTATGACTCTTTACCTCTATCTCTTGCTCTCCCTCTCTGTCTCTCTTTCCCACTATCTCTTTCTCTCTCTCTGTCTCTCTTTCCCTCTATCTCTCTCTCTCCCTCTCTGACTCTCTTTCCCTCTATCTCTCTCTCTCCCTCTCTGTCTCTCTTTCCCTCTATCTCTCTCTCTCCCTCTCGGTCTCTCTTTCCCACTATCTCTTTCTCTCTCTCTGTCTCTCTTTCCCTCTATCTCACTCCCCAGGTCTGTCTCTCTTTCGCGTTATCTCTCTCTGTCTCTGTCTCTCTTTCCCTCTCTATCTCTCTTTCCCTCTATCTCTCTCCCTCTCTCTCTTTCCCTCTATCTCTCTCTCTTCCTCCCTGTCTCTCTTTCCTATTATCTCTCGCTCCCTCTCTTTTCTCTCTTTCCTTCTATCTCTCTCCCCTTCTCTGACTCTCTTTCCCACTATCTCTCTCTCTGTCTGTCTCTCTTTCCCTCTATCTCTCCCTCCCCCTGTCTCTCTTTCTCTCTATCTCTCTCCCCCTCTCTGACTCTCTTTACCTCTATCTCTCGCTCCCCCTCTCTGTCTCTCTTTCCCTCTATCTCTCTCTCTCTCTCCCTCTCTCCCTCTCTTTCCCTCTAGCTCTCTCTCCCTCTCTGTCTCTCTTTCCCTCTATCTCTCTCTCCCTCTCTGTCTCTCATTCCCTGTCTCTCTCTCTCCCTCTCTGTCTCTCTTCCCCCTCTCTGTCTCTCTTTCCCTCTATCTCTCTCTTTCCCTCTCTATTTCTCTTTCCCTCTATCTCTCTCTCCTTCTCTGTCTCTCTTTCCCTCTATCTCTATCTCTCTCCCCCTCTCTGTCTCTCTTTCCCTCTATCTCTCTCTCTCCCTCTATCTGTCTGCTTTGGCACTCTCTACTTCACTCTCACTCTTTCTCTCTCTACATTCTCTGTCTCGCTCTCTCAGACTTGCCAACTGTCACTCACTGGAAGTGACAGATACTCAATGTCAGTTAGAGATTTAACTATTAGTCACTTTGAAAAATAAACAGATAAATAAATAAACATGTTTAACTGTGACTGAAATCTGCCTCACTCGTGACAATCATAAATCTCAACCCTAGAATCTCCCCAATGACAGCTTCTCTCTCTCCCTCTCTCTCTCTTTCTATCTCATCCTCTGAATTTCAATCTCAATCTTGTTCACACTCAAACTCTCTCTCATGCACATTTGTGCTGTACCTGCCCTGGGAGTGTTTGACGGGACAGTGTAGAGGGAGCTTTACTCTGTATCTAACCCGTGCTGTACCTGCCCTGGGAGTGTTTGATGGGACAGTGTAGAGGGAGCTTTACTCTGTATCTAACCCTGTACCTGCCCTGGGAGTGTTTGATGGGACAGTGTAGAGGGAGCTTTACTCTGTATCTAACTCGTGCTGTACCTGCCCTGGGAGTGTTTGATGGGACAGTGTAGAGGGAGCTTTACTCTGTATCTAACCCTGTACCTGCCCTGGGAGTGTTTGATGGGACAGTGTAGAGGGAGCTTTACTCTGTATCTAACCTGTGCTGTACCTGCCCTGGGAGTGTTTGATGGGACAGTGTAGAGGGAGCTTTACTCTGTATCTAACCTGTGCTGTACCTGCCCTGGGAGTGTTTGATGGGACAGTGTAGAGGGAGCTTTACTCTGTATCTAAACACATATGCATGGTAAAGGGACAGGCCAATAAATCTCTACCTCAAGGCATTTGCAGGGCTACGGGGATAGGGCAGGGAGTGGGACTAGCTGGATTGCTCTTGCATAGAGCCAGCATGGACTCGATGGGCTGAATGGCCTCCTTCCGTGCTGTAACCTTTCTATGATTCTATGATTCAGCGTTCCCCAGGCAGCCCCTGTATAACCATGAGGAAGGGGCCATCATGATTTAAACATTTCCTGTTTATTATCTGATACAGTGTGTGTCACGTGGTGTGACACCCCTGTCGTTATAAAGCAGAGCATTGCCCCACTTCCCCTGAGGCACCAGTGACCCTCCGCTACATAAATAACATCAAGATGAATTTTAGGAAAAAGTAATAACATTACAATTTAAGAACGGTTGCTCAGAGCTCTTTAGAACTTGTTATAATCTGACTTCAAAATTCCCTTTGAAAAGCCCTTCAACTCAAAGAACAAGAAGAATCAAATTTGAATTTAATCAGTTACTCAGTGTGATGTGTATCCCAGCCCATAAACGAGAACATTCACTCCCATTTACTAGAATTCCAATGGACCAAACCCCTTTCCATTCACTCCCATTGTACACAATCCCAATGGACCAAACCCCTTCCCATTCACTCCCATTGTATCGAATCCCAATGGACCAAACCCCTTCCCATTCACTCCCATTGTACACAATCCCAATGGACCTATTCATTCCAACTCATCATCCATCTATATTGTCCATGTTGTGATGTTTGTCTCAGTTCAGTGTAATCTGTACGTTTTCTGCCATTTGCATTTCTATCGAAAAATGGAATGAGTCAATGAACAAGCAGATTCTTTATTTGTTTGTTACAGCAGCCCTGATCCAAGCTGGTGAAGATGACTGAAGATTGAGTCAGCCTCCGTTAAGTGGAATTCTCCCTGTGTCTGCACTGGGTCACCTCGGAGTAGCCAATTCCTGGATATTAGTGGTCCCCAAGCACAGACCGGGGTAAACCACCCCCCTTGCGGAAGTGATGCTCCTTATTACCCCCCCACCCCCCTCCCCCAGATTACCAATTTTCCACATCTGTCCCCAGAAGCATTCTGGTTGGAACTCTGGGAATTTGAGTGCAGATTTTGATCCTCTGACCAATAGCTCTTCAGTCGAGTCCCAGTAGATCAATGTGGCTTGGATCAGTTTCCTAGTTGGCGCAGGGAGTGAGAGTTTGCAGGGTCTTCTCTCTAACGGTCTGGTCCCCACAAAACTGGAAGCTGTGAGAGGGAGAAAACAGAGCAGGGATTGGAGCGTTCTTGTGACTGCGTCTTGTGACTGAGAATGTCTAGGCTAGGATTCAGGAAGTAAGTTCACATGAGGAATTCCCCAAAGCCCGTTTGATCCCAGCCTTCCAGAACACCAACCCCAGTACAGACAGCAGGACCATCTGAAGCACAGCACCACTGACAGTGCAGCATTCTCTCTCTCTCTCTCTCCTGGTGGCCCAGATTATGTGCTAAAGTCAGGGTTCAGCCTCTGAATCAGAGGTTACCAAACTGAGCCGTGCTCCACTTCCTCCGAGACTGAAACTATCCTTTCCCCCCCCCACTCCCCTCACATCATTCCCATCACAACCTCCCTTCACAGACAATCCAAAGACAGAAAGCAGCTCTTGATCTTCTTCACTAACCTGGTGTGGTCATTCCCTCGCTCCAGGGTGATGGTCGCAGCTCCGAGCCGAGGGTGAAATACATTTACCACATTGTTGTCCCACAGAAACTTCACACTGGTGACTTCCCCCAAGTCTAACTCTGCGTCAATAAAAGCAGAGTATGTCCTTCCCGGGCGGAGTTTAGCTCTAGATAAAGAAAAAGGAAAGTTAGCACAAGGGTACAGCAGGCAATTAGGAAGGCAAATGGCATGTTGGCCTTTATTGCAAGGGGGTTGGAGTACAAGAGTAAGGGAGTTTTACTACAATTGTACAGGGCTTTGGTGAGACCTCACCTGGAGTACTGTGTACAGCTTTGGTCTCCTTATCTAAGGAAGGATATACTTGCCTTAGAGACGGTGCAATGAAGGTTCACTAGATTAATTCCTGGGATGAGAGGGTTGTCCTATGAGGAGAGATTGAGTAGAATGGGCCTATACTCTCTGGAGTTTAGAAGAATGAGAGGTGATCTCATTGAAACATATAAGATTCTGAGGGGGCTTGACAGGGTAGATGCTGAGAGGTTGTTTCCCCTGGCTGGAGAGTCTGGAACTAGGGGGCATAGACTCAGGACAAGGGGTCAGACATTTAAGACTGAGATGAGGAGGAATTTCTTCACTCAGAGGGTTGTGAATCTTTGGAATTCTCTACCCCAGAGGGCTGTGGATGCTCAGTCGGTGAGTATATTCAAGACTGAGATCGATAGATTTTTGGACTCGAGGGGAATCAAGGGATATGGGGAATCGGGCGGGAAAGTGGAGTTGAGGTCAAAGATCAGCCATGATCTGATTGAATGGCGGAGCAGGCTCGAGGGGCCGAGTGGCCTACTCCTGCTCCTATTTCTTATGTTCTTATGAAAGGATTCCCCTATTTAATTCACCACTTTTATTTTAACCCAGGCCTCCGAGGTGAAAGGTCAGTGTCTGACCCAGTGAACTGCCCAGTTCCTCGGCAAATGGATCGAGCTCCACTCGTGCCCAATGCGGCAACACGGCCCACATCAGCATAAAATATTATAATAAAGGGATCAAACTACATAATAAAAAGGTGAAATATTTCAATTAAGGGGTTGAATATTTTAACAAAAGTTGTAATGTTGTAATAAAGCACTGAATTACTTAATAAAGGGACAGAATATTTTAATAAAGGGACTGAATATTTAGATAATAGAGATGAATATGTTAATAAAGTGATGTTATAATAAAGGTGTTGAACTTGTGAACGCTGCAGTGCCTCACTTTGTGATCTCGTGCTGCCGTGTGTTCCCCTTGGTTCCATATAAGGCGATGTTCAAGACTCCGGACACAGAATGGGAGCCAGCGAGTTTTACGGACACACGATATCGCCAAACTGTGGGGCAAGAAAGGTGAGAAAGGAGTTTGTGAGTTGGTCAAAAAAAGAATTAAAAAGTCTAATGGAATGTTGGCCTTTATCTCAAAGGGGGCTGGAATACACAGGGGTGGAAGTTATATTACAGTTTATATAAAGCTCTGGTCAGACCCCCGTCCGGAGAGACTGTGTTCAGTTCTGGGCACCGCACCTCAGGAAGGATATATTGGCCTTGGAGGGGGCGCAGCGCAGATTCACCAGAATGATACCGGGGCTAAAAGGATTAAATTATGAGGACAGGTCGCACAGACTAGGCTTGTATTCCCTCGAGTATCGAAGATTAAGGGGTGATCTAATCGAGGTGTTTAAGATGATTAAAGGATTTGATAGGGTAGATATAGAGAAACTATTTCCTCTGGTGGGGGGAGTCCAGAACAAGGGGGCAGAACCTTAAAATCAGAGTCAGGCCGTTCAGGGGTGATGTCAGGAAGCACTTCTTCACACAAAGGGGAGTGGGAATCTGGAACTCTCTTCCCCAGAAAGTTGTTGAGGCCAGGGGTCAATTGAAAAATTCAAAACTGAGATTGATCGATTTTCGTTGGGTGAGGGGATTAAGCGATAGGGAACCAAGGCAGGTAAATGGAGTTAAGGTACAGATTAGCCATGATCCAATTGAATGGAGGAACAGGCTTGAGGGGCTGAATGGCCTCCTCCTGTTTCTATGTTCATAGCGATAGAGCTGGGGGTGGTTGCCATGTTGGGATAGTTGTGTTGTTGGGATGTTGTGGCAGATTTTAGACATTGATGTGTTGAGTTGGATGTGAGATTTGTTGGGGCTGCTCTGGGATCTGCGCTTTTTGAGATCAGAATCCTTTCAGCAGAAAGTTTAATCCAAGGCCCATTTTACTTCTTTTGACTGTACCCTGCACATTGGCCCAATCACTCTTGTGTCTCTCTGGTCCCTCGTCTTATGATCTGTCCCACAAGACGTCCAGGGAAAAGGGTCAGATTTACTCACTCCATCCACACTGAAAGTCAGGCAGGACTGAGTGTGAAGATCGACAGAGCTTCCCGGGCCAGCTCACCACTCACGTGCAAAGGGGCTGGATTCTCCAGTGTTGAGGTAGAACCTCTGATGCAGAAACCCAGCTGGTACTCGATACGTCCCAATGTTGTATCCCATGGTTGGACACCCATCAGACGGACACGCAAAACATTCCCCCTGGGTCAAAACACAATTCTTCGTTAGTCAGCATTGTCAAATCACCATCACTCCTGTCGGCAAATTTGATGGGGATTTTTCCTTGGGCCTGATGTGCAGAAAACTTCCCCCATTCTTAAACGTCTCTGGCCTAGAAATTCCTTTAGGCCAATTGGTGCACGGAACAATCCCAGCGTCCAATGACGGAGGCCCGAGGAGTGCCACAATTGGGAGGAGCTGCCGGGGACTGTTCCCCCACCCCCACAGGCAGCTCCCCCCGAGGGAAGGGTTCAATTACAGCCGCCTGACTCACGGACAGGGGCCCACAGGCCATTCCCTCAATTTTAACTGAACAGTTTTTCTGTATTAGGTAGAAACACGGGTGTGGTCATTCAGCCTCTCGTGCCTGTTCGGCCGCACAATCAAGTACATCACCGAGTGTCCCAAGTAGAATGGAGGGTAGTGCAGGATAGTGCAGGGTAGTGCAGGATAGTGCAGGGTAGTGCAGGATAGTGCAGGATAGTGCAGGGTAGTGCAGGATAGTGCAGGATAGTGCAGGGTAGTGCAGGATAGTGCAGGGTAGTGCAGGATAGTGCAGGATAGTGCAGGGTATTGCAGGATAGTGCAGGGTAGTGCAGGATAGTGCAGGGTAGTGCAGGGTAGTGCAGGATAGTGCAGGGTAGTGCAGGATAGTGCAGGGTATTGCAGGATAGTGCAGGGTATTGCAGGATAGTGCAGGGTAGTGCAGGGTAGTGCAGGATAGTGCAGGGTAGTGCAGGATAGTGCAGGGTAGTGCAGGATAGTGCAGGGTATTGCAGGGTATTGCAGGATAGTGCAGGGTATTGCAGGATAGTGCAGGGTAGTGCAGGGTAGTGCAGGATAGTGCAGGGTAGTGCAGGATAGTGCAGGGTAGTGCAGGATAGTGCAGGGTATTGCAGGATAGTGCAGGGTAGTGCAGGATAGTGCAGGGTATTGCAGGATAGTGCAGGGTAGTGCAGGATAGTGCAGGGTAGTGCAGGGTGGATGTGTTCCAAGCACCGAGTGGGATTGGAAACATTTCAAATTGTGCTGAACCGGGTCAAAGTTTTTGGACACAGTTTTGTATTGTGAAGTATTTGAAAGCTCACTGGCACCACCTCGTGGCAGCGAGGAGGCTTGCAGTCTGAAACTTGCTCAATGCTGAATGATGAAGAAGCAGACTCTGTATATGTTAAAGTATCAGAAACAGGGAGGCTTTACTCTGTATCTAACCCTGTACCTGCTCTGGGAGTGTTTGATGGGACAGTGTAGAGGGAGCTTTACTCTGTATCTAACCCTGTACCTGCCCTGGGAGTGTTTGATGGGACAGTGTAGAGGGAGCTTTACTCTGTATCTAACCCTGTACCTGCCCTGGGAGTGTTTGATGGGACAGTGTAGAGGGAGCTTTACTCTGTATCTAACCCGTGCTGTACCTGCCCTGGGAGTGTTTGATGGGACAGTGTAGAGGGAGCTTTACTCTGTATCTAACCCGTGCTGTACCTGCCCCTGGGAGTGTTTGATGGGACAGTGTAGAGGGAGCTTTACTCTGTATCTAACCCCGTACTGTACCTGCCCTGGGAGTGTTTGATGGGACAGTGTAGAGGGAGCTTTACTCTGTATCTAACCCGTGCTGTACCTGCCCTGGGAGTGTTTGATGGGACAGTGTAGAGGGAGCTTTACTCTGTATCTAACCCGTGCTGTACCTGCCCTGGGAGTGTTTGATTTTTGTACTGTTACCCCCTCTTGATAGTTTCATGAGCACAAAGAAAGACTGCAACCAAATTTAATGTAAACAGTAATTCTGAATCCCATTGTGTGGGCTCGTGTCTAATGGTGAGGGTCTATCTGTGGTTCCTGGATATTTTATTCGATCAATGGACGCTGCGACGGGTACAGATGTGGCCGGAGTGCATTGCTCATGTTGTACTTACTGCCTTAAACTCTTTGTCACTGCCACAGGGATAGGCCACAAAACCATCCGGTGACTTTAAACTCTCCGAAAAATATTTAACCGCACGGAAATGGTTGCAGAAGAGAAAGTTCTTTGTACCTGTGGGAAGCAAAGTAAAATTTCCATTTCTGTTTCATATTTAATCAGGTGTGACTTTAATCGACCAAGAGGATGGTTTGATCTCGGGTCCTGTTGGCAAGGCGACAGCGAGATAGAAATGAGAAAGAGAATCAGAGGCTTCCTTGCCTCGTGAAGGAGCGGGAGGGAGTATTTCACCCTGCTTAAAGGGGACAGTAAACTTTACAAAGGCTGGACCAGCCTTCGAGAAAGTTCAGTCATCATCACCTGGTAAACTTGGGTTTCATTCCCCGGTTAATGGTGATCGATCGAGGGGTTTAAAACGATGTCGATTTTTCATGTTTTCGCAACTCTCCCCTCAGAGAATAGTGTGAAGTAGTGAGAGGATTCACAGGCTGATTAACAGTCTGACAGGCCGTGACGTGGACACTCCTCCATAACCCCCTTTATACCAGTCGGGGGGTTGGTCCTATCCGGGGGGAGGGTTTTCGGGGCTCCCACAACCCATAAAATGAGGGGGGGCCACCCACACCCATCGGACACGAGAATCCCGCTGGACGTCAACCTGGGATTCAGAGCCGGAGCCGGGACTGTCTGGAGCTCTGGTCTCCGCTCCCCGGGACTGTCTGGAGCTCCGGTCTCCGCTCCCCGGGACTGTCTGGAGCTCCGGTCTCCGCTCCCCGGGACTGTCTGGAGCTCCGGTCTCCACTCCCCGGGACTGTCTGGAGCTCCGGTCTCTGCTCCCCGGGACTGTCTGGAGCTCCGGTCTCCACTCCCCGGGACAGTCTGGAGCTCCGGTCTCCACTCCCCGGGACAGTCTGGAGCTCTGGTCTCCGCTCCCCGGGACTGTCTGGAGCTCCGGTCTCCGCTCCCCGGGACTGTCTGGAGCTCCGGTCTCCACTCCCCGGGACAGTCTGGAGCTCTGGTCTCCGCTCCCCGGGACTGTCTGGAGCTCCGGTCTCCGCTCCCCGGGACTGTCTGGAGCTCCTGTCTCCACTCCCCGGGACAGTCTGGAGCTCCTGTCTCCGCTCCCCGGGACTGTCTGGTCTCCGGTCTCTGCTCCCCGGGACTGTCTGGAGCTCCGGTCTCTGCTCCCCGGGACTGTCTGGAGCTCCTGTCTCCACTCCCCGGGACAGTCTGGAGCTCCTGTCTCCGCTCCCCGGGACTGTCTGGAGCTCCGGTCTCTGCTCCCCGGGACTGTCTGGAGCTCCGGCCTCCACTCCCCGGGACTGTCTGGGGCTCCGGTCTCCGCTCCCCGGGACTGTCTGGAGCTCCGGTCTCCACTCCCCGGGAGTGTCTGGAGTGAGGGTTCGAATCCTGCTCCTTCTGACTCAGAGATAAGCCCTAATTTTTCCTTTTACTCGTTTGTACCTGGCTCACTTTGTTCTACTGTCACCGTTTATTTTGTAGCTGAACGAGCCCCAGTGTTGTGGGATTATCTCAACTTTCAAAAGGCTGTTTGATAAAGTTCCACGTGAAAGGCGGCTGGTGAAACTGGGGATTCCGGGAAAACCATGGGAATGGATAAGAAACTATAGAGACACCCACACCATCCCACTCCCTATAGAATCACCGGACACCGTCCCACTCCCTATAGAAACACCGGACACCATCCCACTCCCTATAGAAACACCGGACACCGTCCCACTCCCTATAGAAACACCGGACACCATCCCACTCCCTATAGAAACACCGGACACCATCGAACTCCCGAAAGAAACACCGGACACCGTCCCACTCCCTATAGAAACACCGGACACCATCCCACTCCCTATAGAAACACCGGACACCGTCCCACTCCCTATAGAAACACCGGACACCATCCCACTCCCTATAGAAACACCGGACACCATCCCACTCCCTATAGAAACACCGGACACCATCCCACTCCCTATAGAAACACCGGACACCATCCCACTCCCTATAGAAACACCGGACACCGTCCCATTCCCTATAGAAACACCGGACACCGTCCCACTCCCTATAGAAACACCGGACACCATCCCACTCCCTATAGAAACACCGGACACCATCCCACTCCCTATAGAAACACCGGACACCATCCCACTCCCTATAGAGACACCGGACACCATCCCACTCCCGAAAGAGACACCGGACACCATCCCACTCCCTATAGAAACACCGGACACCATCCCACTCCCTATAGAAACACCGGACACCATCCCACTCCCTATAGAAACACCGGACACCATCCCACTCCCTATAGAAACACCGGACACCATCCCACTCCCTATAGAGACACCGGACACCATCCCACTCCCTATAGAATCACCGGACACCATCCCACTCCCTATAGAAACACCGGACACCATCCCACTCCCTATAGAAACACCGGACACCGTCCCACTCCCTATAGAGACACCGGACACCATCCCACTCCCTATAGAAACACCGGACACCATCCCACTCCCTATAGAGACACCGGACACCATCCCACTCCCTATAGAAACACCGGACACCATCCCACTCCCTATAGAAACACCGGACACCATCCCACTCCCTATAGAAACACCGGACACCGTCCCACTCCCTATAGAGACACCGGACACCATCCCACTCCCTATAGAGACACCGGACACCATCCCACTCCCGAAAGAGACACCGGACACCATCCCACTCCCTATAGAAACACCGGACACCATCCCACTCCCTATAGAATCACCGGACACCATCCCACTCCCTATAGAATCACCGGACACCATCCCACTCCCTATAGAAACACCGGACACCATCCCACTCCCTATAGAAACACCGGACACCGTCCCACTCCCTATAGAGACACCGGACACCATCCCACTCCCTATAGAAACACCGGACACCATCCCACTCCCTATAGAGACACCGGACACCATCCCACTCCCTATAGAAACACCGGACACCATCCCACTCCCTATAGAAACACCGGACACCATCCCACTCCCTATAGAAACACCGGACACCGTCCCACTCCCTATAGAAACACCGGACACCATCCCACTCCCTATAGAAACACCGGACACCATCCCACTCCCTATAGAAACACCGGACACCGTCCCACTCCCTATAGAAACACCGGACACCATCCCACTCCCTATAGAGACACCGGACACCATCCCACTCCCTATAGAAACACCGGACACCATCCCACTCCCTATAGAAACACCGGACACCGTCCCACTCCCTATAGAAACACCGGACACCATCCCACTCCCTATAGAGACACGGGACACCATCCCACTCCCTATAGAAACACAGGACACCATCCCACTCCCTATAGAGACACCGGACACCGTCCCACTCCCTATAGAAACACCGGACACCATCCCACTCCCTATAGAAACACCGGACACCGTCCCACTCCCTATAGAGACACCGGACACCGTCCCACTCCCTATAGAGACACCGGACACCATCCCACTCCCCATAGAAACACCGGACACCGTCCCACTCCCTATAGAGACACCGGACACCGTCCCACTCCCTATAGAGACACCGGACACCATCCCACTCCCTATAGAGACACCGGACACCATCCCACTCCCCATAGAAACACCGGACACCATCCCACTCCCTATAGAATCACCGGACACCATCCCACTCCCTATAGAATCACCGGACACCATCCCACTCCCTATAGAAACACCGGACACCATCCCACTCCCTATAGAGACACCGGACACCATCCCACTCCCTATAGAGACACCGGACACCGTCCCACTCCCTATAGAGACACCGGACACCATCCCACTCCCTATAGAAACACCGGACACCATCCCACTCCCTATAGAGACACCGGACACCGTCCCACTCCCTATAGAGACACCGGACACCATCCCACTCCCTATAGAAACACCGGACACCGTCCCACTCCCTATAGAAACACCGGACACCATCCCACTCCCTATAGAAACACCGGACACCATCCCACTCCCTATAGAGACACCGGACACCATCCCACTCCCTATAGAAACACCGGACACCGTCCCACTCCCTATAGAATCACCGGACACCATCCCACTCCCTATAGAATCACCGGACACCGTCCCACTCCCTATAGAAACACCGGACGCCGTCCCACTCCCTATAGAAACACCGGACACCATCCCACTCCCTATAGAAACACCGGACACCATCCCACTCCCTATAGAGACACCGGACACCATCCCACTCCCTATAGAAACACCGGACACCGTCCCACTCCCTATAGAAACACCGGACACCGTCCCACTCCCTATAGAATCACCGGACACCATCCCACTCCCTATAGAATCACCGGACACCGTCCCACTCCCTGTAGAAACACCGGACACCGTCCCACTCCCTATAGAATCACCGGACACCATCCCACTCCCTATAGAATCACCGGACACCATCCCACTCCCTATAGAAACACCGGACACCATCCCACTCCCTATAGAATCACCGGACACCATCCCACTCCCTATAGAAACACCGGACACCGTCCCACTCCCTATAGAATCACCGGACACCATCCCACTCCCTATAGAATCACCGGACACCATCCCACTCCCTATAGAAACACCGGACACCATCCCACTCCCTATAGAATCACCGGACACCATCCCACTCCCTATAGAAACACCGGACACCATCCCACTCCCTGTAGAATCACCGGACACCATCCCACTCCCTATAGAGACACCGGACACCATCCCACTCCCTATAGAGACACCGGACACCATCCCACTCCCTGTAGAATCACCGGACACCATCCCACTCCCTATAGAGACACCGGACACCGTCCCACTCCCTATAGAAACACCGGACACCATCCCACTCCCTATAGAATCACCGGACACCATCCCACTCCCTATAGAGACACCGGACACCATCCCACTCCCTATAGAGACACCGGACACCATCCCACTCCCTATAGAATCACCGGACACCATCCCACTCCCTATAGAGACACCGGACACCATCCCACTCCCTATAGAGACACCGGACACCGTCCCACTCCCTATAGAGACACCGGACACCGTCCCACTCCCTATAGAGACACCGGACACCGTCCCACTCCCTATAGAAACACCGGACACCGTCCCACTCCCTATAGAAACACCGGACACCGTCCCACTCCCTATAGAGACACCGGACACCATCCCACTCCCTATAGAAACACCGGACACCATCCCACTCCCTATAGAGACACCGGACACCATCCCACTCCCTATAGAAACACCGGACACCGTCCCACTCCCTATAGAAACACCGGACACCATCCCAATCCCTATAGAAACACCGGACACCATCCCACTCCCTATAGAGACACCGGACACCATCCCACTCCCTATAGAAACACCGGACACCGTCCCACTCCCGAAAGAATCACCGGACACCATCCCACTCCCTATAGAATCACCGGACACCGTCCCACTCCCTATAGAAACACCGGACACCGTCCCACTCCCTATAGAAACACCGGACACCATCCCACTCCCTATAGAAACACCGGACACCATCCCACTCCCTATAGAGACACCGGACACAATCCCACTCCCTATAGAAACACCGGACACCGTCCCACTCCCTATAGAAACACCGGACACCGTCCCACTCCCTATAGAATCACCGGACACCATCCCACTCCCTATAGACTCACCGGACACCGTCCCACTCCCTGTAGAAACACCGGACACCGTCCCACTCCCTATAGAAACACCGGACACCATCCCACTCCCTATAGAATCACCGGACACCATCCCACTCCCTATAGAGACACCGGACACCATCCCACTCCCTATAGAGACACCGGACACCATCCCACTCCCTATAGAAACACCGGACAACGTCCCACTCCCTATAGAGACACCGGACACCATCCCACTCCCTATAGAAACACCGGACACCATCCCACTCCCTATAGAAACACCGGACACCATCCCACTCCCTATAGAAACACCGGACACCATCCCACTCCCTATAGAGACACCGGACACCATCCCACTCCCTATAGAAACACCGGACACCATCCCACTCCCTATAGAAACACCGGGCACCATCCCACTCCCTATAGAGACACCGGACACCATCCCACTCCCAATAGAAACACCGGACACCATCCCACTCCCTGTAGAAACACCGGACACCGTCCCACTCCCTATAGAAACACCGGACACCATCCCACTCCCTGTAGAAACACCGGACACCATCCCACTCCCTGTAGAAACACCGGACACCATCCCACTCCCTGTAGAAACACCGGACACCATCCCACTCCCTATAGAAACACCGGACACCATCCCACTCCCTATAGAATCACCGGACACCATCCCACTCCCTATAGAGACACCGGACACCATCCCACTCCCTATAGAAACACCGGACACCATCCCACTCCCTATAGAAACACCGGACACCATCCCACTCCCTTTAGAGACACCGGACACCGTCCCACTCCCTATAGAGACACCGGACACCATCCCACTCCCTATAGAAACACCGGACACCATCCCACTCCCTATAGAATCACCGGACACCATCCCACTCCCTGTAGAGACACCGGACACCATCCCACTCCCTATAGAAACACCGGACACCATCCCACTCCCTATAGAATCACCGGACACCATCCCACTCCCTATAGAGACACCGGACACCATCCCACTCCCTATAGAATCACCGGACACCATCCCACTCCCTATAGAGACACCGGACACCATCCCACTCCCTATAGAATCACCGGACACCGTCCCACTCCCTGTAGAGACACCGGACACCATCCCACTCCCTATAGAATCACCGGACACCATCCCACTCCCTATAGAATCACCGGACACCGTCCCACTCCCTATAGAGACACCGGACACCATCCCACTCCCTATAGAATCACCGGACACCATCCCACTCCCTATAGAAACACCGGACACCGTCCCACTCCCTATAGAAACACCGGACACCGTCCCACTCCCTATAGAATCACCGGACACCATCCCACTCCCTATAGAAACACCGGACACCGTCCCACTCCCTATAGAAACACCGGACACCGTCCCACTCCCTATAGAAACACCGGACACCGTCCCACTCCCTATAGAATCACCGGACACCGTCCCACTCCCTATAGAGACACCGGACACCATCCCACTCCCTATAGAAACACCGGACACCGTCCCACTCCCTATAGAAACACCGGACACCATCCCACTCCCTATAGAAACACCGGACACCGTCCCACTCCCTATAGAATCACCGGACACCATCCCACTCCCTATAGAAACACCGGACACCATCCCACTCCCTATAGAGACACCGGACACCATCCCACTCCCTATAGAGACACCGGACACCATCCCACTCCCTATAGAAACACCGGACACCGTCCCACTCCCTATAGAAACACCGGACACCGTCCCACTCCCTATAGAAACACCGGACACCATCCCACTCCCTATAGAGACACCGGACACCATCCCACTCCCTATAGAAACACCGGACACCGTCCCACTCCCTATAGAAACACCGGACACCATCCCACTCCCGATAGAAACACCGGACACCATCCCACTCCCTATAGAGACACCGGACACCATCCCACTCCCTGTAGAGACACCGGACACCATCCCACTCCCTATAGAAACACCGGACACCATCCCACTCCCTATAGAAACACCGGACACCGTCCCACTCCCTATAGAATCACCGGACACCATCCCACTCCCTATAGAAACACCGGACACCATCCCACTCCCTATAGAAACACCGGACACCATCCCACTCCCTATAGAGACACCGGACACCGTCCCACTCCCTATAGAAACACCGGACACCATCCCACTCCCTATAGAAACACCGGACACCATCCCACTCCCTATAGAGACACCGGACACCGTCCCACTCCCTATAGAAACACCGGACACCATCCCACTCCCTATAGAAACACCGGACACCATCCCACTCCCTATAGAAACACCGGACACCATCCCACTCCCTATAGAAACACCGGACACCATCCCACTCCCTATAGAGACACCGGACACCGTCCCACTCCCTGTAGAAACACCGGACACCATCCCACTCCCTATAGAAACACCGGACACCATCCCACTCCCTATAGAAACACCGGACACCATCCCACTCCCTATAGAAACACCGGACACCATCCCACTCCCTATAGAGACACCGGACACCGTCCCACTCCCTATAGAGACACCGGACACCATCCCACTCCCTATAGAATCACCGGACACCGTCCCACTCCCTATAGAAACACCGGACACCATCCCACTCCCTATAGAGACACCGGACACCATCCCACTCCCTGTAGAAACACCGGACACCGTCCCACTCCCTATAGAGACACCGGACACCGTCCCACTCCCTATAGAGACACCGGACACCGTCCCACTCCCTATAGAATCACCGGACACCATCCCACTCCTATAGAAACACCGGACACCATCCCACTCCCTATAGAGACATCGGACACCGTCCCACTCCCTATAGAGACACCGGACACCATCCCACTCCCTATAGAAACACCGGACACCGTCCCACTCCCTATAGAGACACCGGACACCGTCCCACTCCCTATAGAGACACCGGACACCGTCCCACTCCCTATAGAGACACCGGACACCGTCCCACTCCCTATAGAAACACCGGACACCATCCCACTCCCTATAGAAACACCGGACACCAGCCCACTCCCTGTAGAAACACCGGACACCGTCCCACTCCCTATAGAAACACCGGACACCATCCCACTCCCTATAGAAACACCGGACACCGTCCCACTCCCTATAGAGACACCGGACACCATCCCACTCCCTATAGAAACACCGGACACCGTCCCACTCCCTATAGAAACACCGGACACCATCCCACTCCCTATAGAAACACCGGACACCGTCCCACTCCCTATAGAAACACCGGACACCGTCCCACTCCCTATAGAGACACCGGACACCATCCCACTCCCGATAGAAACACCGGACACCGTCCCACTCCCTATAGAGACACCGGACACCATCCCACTCCCTATAGAATCACCGGACACCGTCCCACTCCCGAAAGAGACACCGGACACCATCCCACTCCCTGTAGAATCACCGGACACCATCCCACTCCCTATAGAGACACCGGACACCATCCCACTCCCTATAGAATCACCGGACACCATCCCACTCCCTATAGAATCACCGGACACCGTCCCACTCCCTATAGAGACACCGGACACCATCCCACTCCCTATAGAATCACCGGACACCGTCCCACTCCCTATAGAGACACCGGACACCATCCCACTCCCTATAGAAACACCGGACACCGTCCCACTCCCTATAGAATCACCGGACACCATCCCACTCCCTATAGAATCACCGGACACCGTCCCACTCCCTACAGAGACACCGGACACCATCCCACTCCCTATAGAATCACCGGACACCGTCCCACTCCCTATAGAGACACCGGACACCATCCCACTCCCTATAGAAACACCGGACACCGTCCCACTCCCTATAGAAACACCGGACACCATCCCACTCCCTATAGAAACACCGGACACCGTCCCACTCCCTATAGAATCACCGGACACCATCCCACTCCCTATAGAATCACCGGACACCGTCCCACTCCCTATAGAGACACCGGACACCATCCCACTCCCTATAGAATCACCGGACACCGTCCCACTCCCTATAGAGACACCGGACACCATCCCACTCCCTATAGAAACACCGGACACCGTCCCACTCCCTATAGAAACACCGGACACCATCCCACTCCCTATAGAAACACCGGACACCGTCCCACTCCCTATAGAGACACCGGACACCATCCCACTCCCTATAGAATCACCGGACACCGTCCCACTCCCTATAGAGACACCGGACACCATCCCACTCCCTGTAGAAACACCGGACACCGTCCCACTCCCTATAGAATCACCGGACACCATCCCACTCCCTATAGAGACACCGGACACCGTCCCACTCCCTATAGAGACACCGGACACCGTCCCACTCCCTATAGAATCACCGGACACCATCCCACTCCCTATAGAGACACCGGACACCGTCCCACTCCCTATAGAGACACCGGACACCATCCCACTCCCTGTAGAATCACCGGACACCGTCCCACTCCCTATAGAGACACCGGACACCATCCCACTCCCGATCGAATCACCGGACACCATCCCACTCCCTATAGAAACACCGGACACCATCCCACTCCCTATAGAATCACCGGACACCATCCCACTCCCTATAGAATCACCGGACACCATCCCACTCCCTATAGAATCACCGGACACCATCCCACTCCCTATAGAATCACCGGACACCATCCCACTCCCTGTAGAAACACCGGACACCATCCCACTCCCTATAGAATCACCGGACACCGTCCCACTCCCTATAGAAACACCGGACACCGTCCCACTCCCTATAGAATCACCGGACACCGTCCCACTCCCTATAGAGACACCGGACACCATCCCACTCCCTGTAGAAACACCGGACACCATCCCACTCCCTATAGAATCACCGGACACCATCCCACTCCCTATAGAATCACCGGACACCGTCCCACTCCCTATAGAGACACCGGACACCATCCCACTCCCTATAGAATCACCGGACACCGTCCCACTCCCTATAGAAACACCGGACACCGTCCCACTCCCTATAGAGACACCGGACACCGTCCCACTCCCTATAGAAACACCGGACACCGTCCCACTCCCTATAGAAACACCGGACACCGTCCCACTCCCTATAGAAACACCGGACACCGTCCCACTCCCTATAGAATCACCGGACACCATCCCACTCCCTATAGAAACACCGGACACCATCCCACTCCCTGTAGAAACACCGGACACCATCCCACTCCCTATAGAATCACCGGACACCATCCCACTCCCTGTAGAAACACCGGACACCATCCCACTCCTGTAGAAACACCGGACACCGTCCCACTCCCTGTAGAAACACCGGACACCATCCCACTCCCTATAGAGACACCGGACACCGTCCCACTCCCTATAGAAACACCGGACACCATCCCACTCCCTATAGAAACACCGGACACCGTCCCACTCCCTATAGAATCACCGGACACCATCCCACTCCCTATAGAGACACCGGACACCGTCCCACTCCCTATAGAAACACCGGACACCATCCCACTCCCTATAGAGACACCGGACACCATCCCACTCCCTATAGAAACACCGGACACCGTCCCACTCCCTGTAGAGACACCGGACACCATCCCACTCCCTATAGAAACACCGGACACCATCCCACTCCCTATAGAATCACCGGACACCGTCCCACTCCCTATAGAATCACCGGACACCATCCCAATCCCTATAGAAACACCGGACACCATCCCACTCCCTATAGAATCACCGGACACCATCCCACTCCCTATAGAATCACCGGACACCATCCCACTCCCTATAGAATCACCGGACACCATCCCACTCCCTATAGAATCACCGGACACCATCCCACTCCCTATAGAATCACCGGACACCATCCCTCTCCCTATAGAATCACCGGACACCATCCCACTCCCTATAGAATCACCGGACACCATCCCACTCCCTATAGAAACACCGGACACCATCCCACTCCCTATAGAAACACCGGACACCATCCCACTCCCTATAGAATCACCGGACACCATCCCACTCCCTATAGAATCACCGGACACCGTCCCACTCCCTATAGAAACACCGGACACCATCCCACTCCCTATAGAAACACCGGACACCGTCCCACTCCCTATAGAAACACCGGACACCATCCCACTCCCTATAGAGACACCGGACACCGTCCCACTCCCTATAGAGACACCGGACACCATCCCACTCCCTATAGAAACACCGGACACCATCCCACTCCCTATAGAGACACCGGACACCGTCCCACTCCCTATAGAGACACCGGACACCGTCCCACTCCCTATAGAGACACCGGACACCATCCCACTCCCTATAGAAACACCGGACACCATCCCACTCCCTATAGAAACACCGGACACCGTCCCACTCCCTATAGAATCACCGGACACCGTCCCACTCCCTATAGAAACACCGGACACCATCCCACTCCCTATAGAAACACCGGACACCATCCCACTCCCTATAGAATCACCGGACACCGTCCCACTCCCTATAGAAACACCGGACACCGTCCCACTCCCTATAGAAACACCGGACACCATCCCACTCCCTATAGAAACACCGGACACCATCCCACTCCCTATAGAATCACCGGACACCGTCCCACTCCCTATAGAAACACCGGACACCATCCCACTCCCTGTAGAATCACCGGACACCGTCCCACTCCCTATAGAATCACCGGACACCGTCCCACTCCCTATAGAATCACCGGACACCGTCCCACTCCCTATAGAAACACCGGACACCGTCCCACTCCCTATAGAAACACCGGACACCATCCCACTCCCTATAGAAACACCGGACACCGTCCCACTCCCTATAGAATCACCGGACACCATCCCACTCCCTATAGAAACACCGGACACCGTCCCACTCCCTATAGAATCACCGGACACCGTCCCACTCCCTATAGAATCACCGGACACCGTCCCACTCCCTATAGAATCACCGGACACCATCCCACTCCCTGTAGAAACACCGGACACCGTCCCACTCCCTATAGAAACACCGGACACCATCCCACTCCCTATAGAAACACCGGACACCGTCCCACTCCCTATAGAGACACCGGACACCGTCCCACTCCCTATAGAATCACCGGACACCGTCCCACTCCCTATAGAAACACCGGACACCGTCCCACTCCCTATAGAGACACCGGACACCGTCCCACTCCCTATAGAATCACCGGACACCGTCCCACTCCCTATAGAATCACCGGACACCGTCCCACTCCCTATAGAATCACCGGACACCATCCCACTCCCTGTAGAAACACCGGACACCGTCCCACTCCCTATAGAAACACCGGACACCATCCCACTCCCTATAGAAACACCGGACACCGTCCCACTCCCTATAGAGACACCGGACACCGTCCCACTCCCTATAGAATCACCGGACACCATCCCACTCCCTATAGAAACACCGGACACCGTCCCACTCCCTATAGAAACACCGGACACCATCCCACTCCCTATAGAAACACCGGACACCATCCCACTCCCTATAGAAACACCGGACACCATCCCACTCCCTATAGAAACACCGGACACCATCCCACTCCCTATAGAATCACCTGACACCGTCCCACTCCCTATAGAAACACCGGACACCATCCCACTCCCTATAGAAACACCGGACACCATCCCACTCCCTATAGAATCACCGGACACCATCCCACTCCCTATAGAAACACCGGACACCGTCCCACTCCCTATAGAGACACCGGACACCGTCCCACTCCCTATAGAAACACCGGACACCGTCCCACTCCCTATAGAGACACCGGACACCATCCCACTCCCGATAGAGACACCGGACACCATCCCACTCCCTATAGAAACACCGGACACCATCCCACTCCCTATAGAAACACCGGACACCATCCCACTCCCTATAGAAACACCGGACACCATCCCACTCCCTATCGAGACACCGGACACCGTCCCACTCCCTATAGAAACACCGGACACCGTCCCACTCCCTATAGAAACACCGGACACCGTCCCACTCCCTATAGAATCACCGGACACCATCCCACTCCCTATAGAGACACCGGACACCATCCCACTCCCTATAGAAACACCGGACACCATCCCACTCCCTATAGAAACACCGGACACCGTCCCACTCCCTATAGAGACACCGGACACCATCCCACTCCCTATAGAAACACCGGACACCATCCCACTCCCTATAGAGACACCGGACACCGTCCCACTCCCTATAGAAACACCGGACACCGTCCCACTCCCTATAGAAACACCGGACACCATCCCACTCCCTATAGAATCACCGGACACCGTCCCACTCCCTATAGAGACACCGGACACCATCCCACTCCCTATAGAAACACCGGACACCGTCGCACTCCCTATAGAAACACCGGACACCGTCCCACTCCCTATAGAAACACCGGACACCATCCCACTCCCTATAGAAACACCGGACACCATCCCACTCCCTATAGAAACACCGGACACCATCCCACTCCCTATAGAAACACCGGACACCATCCCACTCCCTATAGAAACACCGGACACCATCCCACTCCCTATAGAAACACCGGACACCATCCCACTCCCTATAGAGACACCGGACACCATCCCACTCCCTATAGAAACACCGGACACCATCCCACTCCCTATAGAATCACCGGACACCATCCCACTCCCTATAGAATCACCGGACACCATCCCACTCCCTATAGAATCACCGGACACCGTCCCACTCCCTATAGAAACACCGGACACCATCCCACTCCCTATAGAGACACCGGACACCATCCCACTCCCTATAGAAACACCGGACACCGTCCCACTCCCTATAGAAACACCGGACACCGTCCCACTCCCTATAGAATCACCGGACACCGTCCCACTCCCTATAGAAACACCGGACACCGTCCCACTCCCTGTAGAAACACCGGACACCGTCCCACTCCCTATAGAAACACCGGACACCATCCCACTCCCTAAAGAGACACCGGACACCATCCCACTCCCTGCAGAAACACCGGACACCGTCCCACTCCCTGTAGAAACACCGGACACCGTCCCACTCCCTATAGAATCACCGGACACCGTCCCACTCCCTATAGAATCACCGGACACCGTCCCACTCCCTATAGAAACACCGGACACCATCCCACTCCCTATAGAAACACCGGACACCGTCCCACTCCCTATAGAATCACCGGACACCGTCCCACTCCCTATAGAATCACCGGACACCGTCCCACTCCCTATAGAGACACCGGACACCATCCCACTCCCTATAGAAACACCGGACACCATCCCACTCCCTATAGAAACACCGGACACCATCCCACTCCCTATAGAGACACCGGACACCATCCCACTCCCTATAGAAACACCGGACACCGTCCCACTCCCTATAGAAACACCGGACACCATCCCACTCCCTATAGAAACACCGGACACCGTCCCACTCCCTATAGAAACACCGGACACCATCCCACTCCCTATAGAGACACCGGACACCATCCCACTCCCTGTACAGACACCGGACACCGTCCCACTCCCTATAGAAACACCGGACACCATCCCATTCCCTATAGAGACACCGGACACCGTCCCACTCCCTATAGAAACACCGGACACCGTCCCACTCCCTATAGAATCACCGGACACCGTCCCACTCCCAAGAGACACCGGACACCATCCCACTCCCTATAGAAACACCGGACACCATCCCACTCCCTATAGAAACACCGGACACCATCCCACTCCCTATAGAAACACCGGACACCATCCCACTCCCTATAGAGACACCGGACACCATCCCACTCCCTATAGAAACACCGGACACCATCCCACTCCCTGTAGAAACACCGGACACCGTCCCACTCCCTATAGAAACACCGGACACCATCCCACTCCCTATAGAGACACCGGACACCATCCCACTCCCTATAGAATCACCGGACACCGTCCCACTCCCTATAGAGACACCGGACACCATCCCACTCCCTATAGAAACACCGGACACCGTCCCACTCCCTATAGAATCACCGGACACCATCCCACTCCCTATAGAATCACCGGACACCGTCCCACTCCCTATAGAGACACCGGACACCATCCCACTCCCTATAGAATCACCGGACACCGTCCCACTCCCTATAGAGACACCGGACACCATCCCACTCCCTATAGAAACACCGGACACCGTCCCACTCCCTATAGAAACACCGGACACCATCCCACTCCCTATAGAAACACCGGACACCGTCCCACTCCCTATAGAATCACCGGACACCATCCCACTCCCTATAGAATCACCGGACACCGTCCCACTCCCTATAGAGACACCGGACACCATCCCACTCCCTATAGAATCACCGGAAACCGTCCCACTCCCTATAGAGACACCGGACACCATCCCACTCCCTATAGAAACACCGGACACCGTCCCACTCCCTATAGAAACACCGGACACCATCCCACTCCCTATAGAAACACCGGACACCGTCCCACTCCCTATAGAGACACCGGACACCATCCCACTCCCTATAGAATCACCGGACACCGTCCCACTCCCTATAGAGACACCGGACACCATCCCACTCCCTGTAGAAACACCGGACACCGTCCCACTCCCTATAGAATCACCGGACACCATCCCACTCCCTATAGAGACACCGGACACCGTCCCACTCCCTATAGAGACACCGGACACCGTCCCACTCCCTATAGAATCACCGGACACCATCCCACTCCCTATAGAGACACCGGACACCGTCCCACTCCCTATAGAGACACCGGACACCATCCCACTCCCTGTAGAATCACCGGACACCGTCCCACTCCCTATAGAGACACCGGACACCATCCCACTCCCGATAGAATCACCGGACACCATCCCACTCCCTATAGAAACACCGGACACCATCCCACTCCCTATAGAATCACCGGACACCATCCCACTCCCTATAGAATCACCGGACACCATCCCACTCCCTATAGAATCACCGGACACCATCCCACTCCCTATAGAATCACCGGACACCATCCCACTCCCTGTAGAAACACCGGACACCATCCCACTCCCTATAGAATCACCGGACACCGTCCCACTCCCTATAGAAACACCGGACACCGTCCCACTCCCTATAGAATCACCGGACACCGTCCCACTCCCTATAGAGACACCGGACACCATCCCACTCCCTGTAGAAACACCGGACACCATCCCACTCCCTATAGAATCACCGGACACCATCCCACTCCCTATAGAATCACCGGACACCGTCCCACTCCCTATAGAGACACCGGACACCATCCCACTCCCTATAGAATCACCGGACACCGTCCCACTCCCTATAGAAACACCGGACACCGTCCCACTCCCTATAGAGACACCGGACACCGTCCCACTCCCTATAGAAACACCGGACACCGTCCCACTCCCTATAGAAACACCGGACACCGTCCCACTCCCTATAGAAACACCGGACACCGTCCCACTCCCTATAGAATCACCGGACACCATCCCACTCCCTATAGAAACACCGGACACCATCCCACTCCCTGTAGAAACACCGGACACCATCCCACTCCCTATAGAATCACCGGACACCATCCCACTCCCTGTAGAAACACCGGACACCATCCCACTCCTGTAGAAACACCGGACACCGTCCCACTCCCTGTAGAAACACCGGACACCATCCCACTCCCTATAGAGACACCGGACACCGTCCCACTCCCTATAGAAACACCGGACACCATCCCACTCCCTATAGAAACACCGGACACCGTCCCACTCCCTATAGAATCACCGGACACCATCCCACTCCCTATAGAGACACCGGACACCGTCCCACTCCCTATAGAAACACCGGACACCATCCCACTCCCTATAGAAACACCGGACACCATCCCACTCCCTATAGAAACACCGGACACCATCCCACTCCCTATAGAAACACCGGACACCGTCCCACTCCCTATAGAAACACCGGACACCATCCCACTCCCTATAGAATCACCGGACACCGTCCCACTCCCTATAGAAACACCGGACACCATCCCACTCCCTGTAGAAACACCGGACACCGTCCCACTCCCTATAGAGACACCGGACACCGTCCCACTCCCTATAGAAACACCGGACACCATCCCACTCCCTGTAGAGACACCGGACACCGTCCCACTCCCTATAGAAACACCGGACACCATCCCACTCCCTATAGAGACACCGGACACCATCCCACTCCCTATAGAAACACCGGACACCGTCCCACTCCCTGTAGAGACACCGGACACCATCCCACTCCCTATAGAAACACCGGACACCATCCCACTCCCTATAGAATCACCGGACACCGTCCCACTCCCTATAGAATCACCGGACACCATCCCAATCCCTATAGAAACACCGGACACCATCTCACTCCCTATAGAATCACCGGACACCATCCCACTCCCTATAGAATCACCGGACACCATCCCACTCCCTATAGAATCACCGGACACCATCCCACTCCCTATAGAATCACCGGACACCATCCCACTCCCTATAGAATCACCGGACACCATCCCACTCCCTATAGAATCACCGGACACCATCCCACTCCCTATAGAATCACCGGACACCATCCCACTCCCTATAGAAACACCGGACACCATCCCACTCCCTATAGAAACACCGGACACCATCCCACTCCCTATAGAATCACCGGACACCATCCCACTCCCTATAGAATCACCGGACACCGTCCCACTCCCTATAGAAACACCGGACACCATCCCACTCCCTATAGAAACACCGGACACCGTCCCACTCCCTATAGAAACACCGGACACCATCCCACTCCCTATAGAGACACCGGACACCGTCCCACTCCCTATAGAGACACCGGACACCATCCCACTCCCTATAGAAACACCGGACACCATCCCACTCCCTATAGAGACACCGGACACCGTCCCACTCCCTATAGAGACACCGGACACCGTCCCACTCCCTATAGAGACACCGGACACCATCCCACTCCCTATAGAAACACCGGACACCATCCCACTCCCTATAGAAACACCGGACACCGTCCCACTCCCTATAGAATCACCGGACACCGTCCCACTCCCTATAGAAACACCGGACACCATCCCACTCCCTATAGAAACACCGGACACCATCCCACTCCCTATAGAATCACCGGACACCGTCCCACTCCCTATAGAAACACCGGACACCATCCCACTCCCTATAGAAACACCGGACACCATCCCACTCCCTATAGAAACACCGGACACCATCCCACTCCCTATAGAATCACCGGACACCGTCCCACTCCCTATAGAAACACCGGACACCATCCCACTCCCTGTAGAATCACCGGACACCGTCCCACTCCCTATAGAATCACCGGACACCGTCCCACTCCCTATAGAATCACCGGACACCGTCCCACTCCCTATAGAAACACCGGACACCGTCCCACTCCCTATAGAAACACCGGACACCATCCCACTCCCTATAGAAACACCGGACACCGTCCCACTCCCTATAGAATCACCGGACACCATCCCACTCCCTATAGAAACACCGGACACCGTCCCACTCCCTATAGAATCACCGGACACCGTCCCACTCCCTATAGAATCACCGGACACCGTCCCACTCCCTATAGAATCACCGGACACCATCCCACTCCCTGTAGAAACACCGGACACCGTCCCACTCCCTATAGAAACACCGGACACCATCCCACTCCCTATAGAAACACCGGACACCGTCCCACTCCCTATAGAGACACCGGACACCGTCCCACTCCCTATAGAATCACCGGACACCGTCCCACTCCCTATAGAAACACCGGACACCGTCCCACTCCCTATAGAGACACCGGACACCGTCCCACTCCCTATAGAATCACCGGACACCGTCCCACTCCCTATAGAATCACCGGACACCGTCCCACTCCCTATAGAATCACCGGACACCATCCCACTCCCTGTAGAAACACCGGACACCGTCCCACTCCCTATAGAAACACCGGACACCATCCCACTCCCTATAGAAACACCGGACACCGTCCCACTCCCTATAGAGACACCGGACACCGTCCCACTCCCTATAGAATCACCGGACACCATCCCACTCCCTATAGAATCACCGGACACCGTCCCACTCCCTATAGAAACACCGGACACCATCCCACTCCCTATAGAAACACCGGACACCATCCCACTCCCTATAGAAACACCGGACACCATCCCACTCCCTATAGAAACACCGGACACCATCCCACTCCCTATAGAATCACCTGACACCGTCCCACTCCCTATAGAAACACCGGACACCATCCCACTCCCTATAGAAACACCGGACACCATCCCACTCCCTATAGAATCACCGGACACCATCCCACTCCCTATAGAAACACCGGACACTGTCCCACTCCCTATAGAGACACCGGACACCGTCCCACTCCCTATAGAAACACCGGACACCGTCCCACTCCCTATAGAGACACCGGACACCATCCCACTCCCGATAGAGACACCGGACACCATCCCACTCCCTATAGAAACACCGGACACCATCCCACTCCCTATAGAAACACCGGACACCATCCCACTCCCTATAGAAACACCGGACACCATCCCACTCCCTATAGAGACACCGGACACCGTCCCACTCCCTATAGAAACACCGGACACCGTCCCACTCCCTATAGAAACACCGGACACCGTCCCACTCCCTATAGAATCACCGGACACCATCCCACTCCCTACAGAGACACCGGACACCATCCCACTCCCTATAGAAACACCGGACACCATCCCACTCCCTATAGAAACACCGGACACCGTCCCACTCCCGAAAGAGACACCGGACACCATCCCACTCCCTATAGAAACACCGGACACCATCCCACTCCCTATAGAGACACCGGACACCGTCCCACTCCCTATAGAAACACCGGACACCGTCCCACTCCCTATAGAAACACCGGACACCATCCCACTCCCTATAGAATCACCGGACACCGTCCCACTCCCTATAGAGACACCGGACACCATCCCACTCCCTATAGAAACACCGGACACCGTCCCACTCCCTATAGAAACACCGGACACCGTCCCACTCCCTATAGAAACACCGGACACCATCCCACTCCCTATAGAAACACCGGACACCATCCCACTCCCTATAGAAACACCGGACACCATCCCACTCCCTATAGAAACACCGGACACCATCCCACTCCCTATAGAAACACCGGACACCATCCCACTCCCTATAGAAACACCGGACACCATCCCACTCCCTATAGAGACACCGGACACCATCCCACTCCCTATAGAAACACCGGACACCATCCCACTCCCTATAGAATCACCGGACACCATCCCACTCCCTATAGAATCACCGGACACCATCCCACTCCCTATAGAATCACCGGACACCGTCCCACTCCCTATAGAAACACCGGACACCATCCCACTCCCTATAGAGACACCGGACACCATCCCACTCCCTATAGAAACACCGGACACCGTCCCACTCCCTATAGAAACACCGGACACCGTCCCACTCCCTATAGAATCACCGGACACCGTCCCACTCCCTATAGAAACACCGGACACCGTCCCACTCCCTGTAGAAACACCGGACACCGTCCCACTCCCTATAGAAACACCGGACACCATCCCACTCCCTAAAGAGACACCGGACACCATCCCACTCCCTGTAGAAACACCGGACACCGTCCCACTCCCTGTAGAAACACCGGACACCGTCCCACTCCCTATAGAATCACCGGACACCGTCCCACTCCCTATAGAATCACCGGACACCGTCCCACTCCCTATAGAAACACCGGACACCATCCCACTCCCTATAGAAACACCGGACACCGTCCCACTCCCTATAGAATCACCGGACACCGTCCCACTCCCTATAGAATCACCGGACACCGTCCCACTCCCTATAGAGACACCGGACACCATCCCACTCCCTATAGAAACACCGGACACCATCCCACTCCCTATAGAAACACCGGACACCATCCCACTCCCTATAGAGACACCGGACACCATCCCACTCCCTATAGAAACACCGGACACCGTCCCACTCCCTATAGAAACACCGGACACCATCCCACTCCCTATAGAAACACCGGACACCGTCCCACTCCCTATAGAAACACCGGACACCATCCCACTCCCTATAGAGACACCGGACACCATCCCACTCCCTGTACAGACACCGGACACCGTCCCACTCCCTATAGAAACACCGGACACCATCCCATTCCCTATAGAGACACCGGACACCGTCCCACTCCCTATAGAAACACCGGACACCGTCCCACTCCCTATAGAATCACCGGACACCGTCCCACTCCCAAGAGACACCGGACACCATCCCACTCCCTATAGAAACACCGGACACCATCCCACTCCCTATAGAAACACCGGACACCATCCCACTCCCTATAGAAACACCGGACACCATCCCACTCCCTATAGAGACACCGGACACCATCCCACTCCCTATAGAAACACCGGACACCATCCCACTCCCTGTAGAAACACCGGACACCGTCCCACTCCCTATAGAAACACCGGACACCATCCCACTCCCTATAGAGACACCGGACACCATCCCACTCCCTATAGAAACACCGGACACCGTCCCACTCCCTATAGAAACACCGGACACCATCCCACTCCCTATAGAGACACCGGACACCATCCCACTCCCTATAGAAACACCGGACACCGTCCCACTCCCTATAGAAACACCGGACACCATCCCACTCCCTGTAGAGACACCGGACACCGTCCCACTCCCTATAGAGACACCGGACACCATCCCACTCCCTATAGAAACACCGGACACCATCCCACTCCCTGTAGAAACACCGGACACCATCCCACTCCCTATAGAAACACCGGACACCATCCCACTCCCTGTAGAAACACCGGACACCGTCCCACTCCCTGTAGAAACACCGGACACCGTCCCACTCCCTATCGAAACACCGGACACCATCCCACTCCCTATAGAAACACCGGACACCATCCCACTCCCTGTAGAAACACCGGACACCGTCCCACTCCCTATAGAAACACCGGACACCATCCCACTCCCTATAGAAACACCGGACACCATCCCACTCCCTATAGAAACACCGGACACCATCCCACTCCCTGTAGAGACACCGGACACCATCCCACTCCCTATAGAAACACCGGACACCATCCCACTCCCTGTAGAAACACCGGACACCATCCCACTCCCTGTAGAAACACCGGACACCGTCCCACTCCCTATAGAAACACCGGACACCATCCCACTCCCTATAGAAACACCGGACACCATCCCACTCCCTATAGAAACACCGGACACCATCCCACTCCCTATAGAAACACCGGACACCATCCCACTCCCTATAGAAACACCGGACACCATCCCACTCCCTATAGAAACACCGGACACCATCCCACTCCCTATAGAAACACCGGACACCGTCCCACTCCCGAAAGAGACACCGGACACCATCCCACTCCCTATAGAATCACCGGACACCATCCCACTCCCTATAGAAACACCGGACACAATCCCACTCCCTATAGAATCACCGGACACCGTCCCACTCCCTATAGAATCACCGGACATCATCCCACTCCCTATAGAAACACCGGACACCATCCCACTCCCTATAGAATCACCGGACACCATCCCACTCCCTATAGAAACACCGGACACCATCCCACTCCCTGTAGAAACACCGGACACCGTCCCACTCCCTATAGAGACACCGGACACCATCCCACTCCCTATAGAGACACCGGACACCGTCCCACTCCCTATAGAAACACCGGACACCATCCCACTCCCTATAGAAACACCGGACACCATCCCACTCCCTATAGAAACACCGGACACCATCCCACTCCCTATAGAAACACCGGACACCGTCCCACTCCCTATAGAAACACCGGACACCATCCCACTCCCTATAGAAACACCGGACACCATCCCACTCCCTATAGAAACACCGGACACCGTCCCACTCCCTATAGAGACACCGGACACCATCCCACTCCCTATAGAAACACCGGACACCATCCCACTCCCTATAGAATCACCGGACACCATCCCACTCCCTATAGAAACACCGGACACCGTCCCACTCCCTATAGAAACACCGGACACCGTCCCACTCCCTATAGAAACACCGGACACCATCCCACTCCCTATAGAAACACCGGACACCATCCCACTCCCTATAGAAACACCGGACACCATCCCACTCCCTATAGAAACACCGGACACCATCCCACTCCCTATAGAATCACCGGACACCGTCCCACTCCCTATAGAAACACCGGACACCATCCCACTCCCTATAGAAACACCGGACACCATCCCACTCCCTATAGAAACACCGGACACCATCCCACTCCCTGTAGAAACACCGGACACCATCCCACTCCCTATAGAAACACCGGACACCATCCCACTCCCTATAGAGACACCGGACACCATCCCACTCCCTATAGAAACACCGGACACCATCCCACTCCCTATAGAAACACCGGACACCGTCCCACTCCCTATAGAAACACCGGACACCATCCCACTCCCTATAGAAACACCGGACACCATCCCACTCCCTATAGAGACACCGGACACCATCCCACTCCCTATAGAAACACCGGACACCGTCCCACTCCCTATAGAAACACCGGACACCGTCCCACTCCCTATAGAAACACCGGACACCATCCCACTCCCTATAGAAACACCGGACACCATCCCACTCCCTATAGAAACACCGGACACCATCCCACTCCCTATAGAATCACCGGACACCGTCCCACTCCCTATAGAAACACCGGACACCATCCCACTCCCTATAGAAACACCGGACACCATCCCACTCCCTATAGAAACACCGGACACCATCCCACTCCCTGTAGAAACACCGGACACCATCCCACTCCCTATAGAAACACCGGACACCATCCCACTCCCTATAGAGACACCGGACACCATCCCACTCCCTATAGAAACACCGGACACCATCCCACTCCCTATAGAAACACCGGACACCGTCCCACTCCCTATAGAAACACCGGACACCATCCCACTCCCTATAGAAACACCGGACACCATCCCACTCCCTATAGAGACACCGGACACCATCCCACTCCCTATAGAAACACCGGACACCGTCCCACTCCCTATAGAAACACCGGACACCGTCCCACTCCCTATAGAAACACCGGACACCGTCCCACTCCCTATAGAAACACCGGACACCATCCCACTCCCTATAGAAACACCGGACACCGTCCCACTCCCTATAGAATCACCGGACACCGTCCCACTCCCTATAGAAACACCGGACACCGTCCCACTCCCTATAGAAACACCGGACACCATCCCACTCCCTATAGAAACACCGGACACCATCCCACTCCCTATAGAAACACCGGACACCATCCCACTCCCTATAGAAACACCGGACACCGTCCCACTCCCTATAGAAACACCGGACACCGTCCCACTCCCTATAGAAACACCGGACATCATCCCACTCCCTATAGAGACACCGGACACCATCCCACTCCCTATAGAAACACCGGACACCGTCCCACTCCCTATAGAAACACCGGACACCATCCCACTACCTATAGAAACACCGGACACCGTCCCACTCCCTATAGAAACACCGGACACCATCCCACTCCCTGTAGAAACACCGGACACCGTCCCACTCCCTATAGAAACACCGGACACCATCCCACTCCCTATAGAATCACCGGACACCATCCCACTCCCGAAAGAAACACCGGACACCATCCCACTCCCTATAGAATCACCGGACACCGCCCCACTCCCTATAGAAACACCGGACACCATCCCACTCCCTATAGAATCACCGGACACCATCCCACTCCCTATAGAGACACCGGACACCGTCCCACTCCCTATAGAAACACCGGACACCATCCCACTCCCTATAGAATCACCGGACACCATCCCACTCCCTATAGAGACACCGGACACCATCCCACTCCCTGTAGAGACACCGGACACCATCCCACTCCCTATAGAAACACCGGACACCATCCCACTCCCTATAGAATCACCGGACACCATCCCACTCCCTATAGAATCACCGGACACCGTCCCACTCCCTATAGAAACACCGGACACCATCCCACTCCCTATAGAAACACCGGACACCATCCCACTCCCTGTAGAAACACCGGACACCATCCCACTCCCTATAGAGACACCGGACACCGTCCCACTCCCTATAGAAACACCGGACACCGTCCCACTCCCTATAGAGACACCGGACACCATCCCACTCCCTATAGAAACACCGGACACCATCCCACTCCCTATAGAAACACCGGACACCATCCCACTCCCTATAGAGACACCGGACACCATCCCACTCCCTATAGAAACACCGGACACCGTCCCACTCCCTATAGAAACACCGGACACCATCCCACTCCCTATAGAAACACCGGACACCGTCCCACTCCCTATAGAAACACCGGACACCATCCCACTCCCTATAGAGACACCGGACACCATCCCACTCCCTGTACAGACACCGGACACCGTCCCACTCCCTATAGAAACACCGGACACCATCCCATTCCCTATAGAGACACCGGACACCGTCCCACTCCCTATAGAAACACCGGACACCGTCCCACTCCCTATAGAATCACCGGACACCGTCCCACTCCCAAGAGACACCGGACACCATCCCACTCCCTATAGAAACACCGGACACCATCCCACTCCCTATAGAAACACCGGACACCATCCCACTCCCTATAGAAACACCGGACACCATCCCACTCCCTATAGAGACACCGGACACCATCCCACTCCCTATAGAAACACCGGACACCATCCCACTCCCTGTAGAAACACCGGACACCGTCCCACTCCCTATAGAAACACCGGACACCATCCCACTCCCTATAGAGACACCGGACACCATCCCACTCCCTATAGAAACACCGGACACCGTCCCACTCCCTATAGAAACACCGGACACCATCCCACTCCCTATAGAGACACCGGACACCATCCCACTCCCTATAGAAACACCGGACACCGTCCCACTCCCTATAGAAACACCGGACACCATCCCACTCCCTATAGAGACACCGGACACCGTCCCACTCCCTATAGAGACACCGGACACCATCCCACTCCCTATAGAAACACCGGACACCATCCCACTCCCTGTAGAAACACCGGACACCATCCCACTCCCTATAGAAACACCGGACACCATCCCACTCCCTGTAGAAACACCGGACACCGTCCCACTCCCTGTAGAAACACCGGACACCGTCCCACTCCCTATCGAAACACCGGACACCATCCCACTCCCTATAGAAACACCGGACACCATCCCACTCCCTGTAGAAACACCGGACACCGTCCCACTCCCTATAGAAACACCGGACACCATCCCACTCCCTATAGAAACACCGGACACCATCCCACTCCCTATAGAAACACCGGACACCATCCCACTCCCTGTAGAGACACCGGACACCATCCCACTCCCTATAGAAACACCGGACACCATCCCACTCCCTGTAGAAACACCGGACACCATCCCACTCCCTGTAGAAACACCGGACACCGTCCCACTCCCTATAGAAACACCGGACACCATCCCACTCCCTATAGAAACACCGGACACCATCCCACTCCCTATAGAAACACCGGACACCATCCCACTCCCTATAGAAACACCGGACACCATCCCACTCCCTATAGAAACACCGGACACCATCCCACTCCCTATAGAAACACCGGACACCGTCCCACTCCCGAAAGAGACACCGGACACCATCCCACTCCCTATAGAATCACCGGACACCATCCCACTCCCTATAGAAACACCGGACACAATCCCACTCCCTATAGAATCACCGGACACCGTCCCACTCCCTATAGAATCACCGGACATCATCCCACTCCCTATAGAAACACCGGACACCATCCCACTCCCTATAGAATCACCGGACACCATCCCACTCCCTATAGAAACACCGGACACCATCCCACTCCCTGTAGAAACACCGGACACCGTCCCACTCCCTATAGAGACACCGGACACCATCCCACTCCCTATAGAGACACCGGACACCGTCCCACTCCCTATAGAAACACCGGACACCATCCCACTCCCTATAGAAACACCGGACACCATCCCACTCCCTATAGAAACACCGGACACCATCCCACTCCCTATAGAAACACCGGACACCGTCCCACTCCCTATAGAAACACCGGACACCATCCCACTCCCTATAGAAACACCGGACACCATCCCACTCCCTATAGAAACACCGGACACCGTCCCACTCCCTATAGAGACACCGGACACCATCCCACTCCCTATAGAAACACCGGACACCATCCCACTCCCTATAGAAACACCGGACACCGTCCCACTCCCTATAGAATCACCGGACACCATCCCACTCCCTATAGAAACACCGGACACCGTCCCACTCCCTATAGAAACACCGGACACCGTCCCACTCCCTATAGAAACACCGGACACCATCCCACTCCCTATAGAAACACCGGACACCATCCCACTCCCTATAGAAACACCGGACACCATCCCACTCCCTATAGAATCACCGGACACCGTCCCACTCCCTATAGAAACACCGGACACCATCCCACTCCCTATAGAAACACCGGACACCATCCCACTCCCTATAGAAACACCGGACACCATCCCACTCCCTGTAGAAACACCGGACACCATCCCACTCCCTATAGAAACACCGGACACCATCCCACTCCCTATAGAGACACCGGACACCATCCCACTCCCTATAGAAACACCGGACACCATCCCACTCCCTATAGAAACACCGGACACCGTCCCACTCCCTATAGAAACACCGGACACCATCCCACTCCCTATAGAAACACCGGACACCATCCCACTCCCTATAGAGACACCGGACACCATCCCACTCCCTATAGAAACACCGGACACCGTCCCACTCCCTATAGAAACACCGGACACCGTCCCACTCCCTATAGAAACACCGGACACCATCCCACTCCCTATAGAAACACCGGACACCATCCCACTCCCTATAGAAACACCGGACACCGTCCCACTCCCTATAGAATCACCGGACACCGTCCCACTCCCTATAGAAACACCGGACACCGTCCCACTCCCTATAGAAACACCGGACACCATCCCACTCCCTATAGAAACACCGGACACCATCCCACTCCCTATAGAAACACCGGACACCATCCCACTCCCTATAGAAACACCGGACACCGTCCCACTCCCTATAGAAACACCGGACACCGTCCCACTCCCTATAGAAACACCGGACATCATCCCACTCCCTATAGAGACACCGGACACCATCCCACTCCCTATAGAAACACCGGACACCGTCCCACTCCCTATAGAAACACCGGACACCATCCCACTACCTATAGAAACACCGGACACCGTCCCACTCCCTATAGAAACACCGGACACCATCCCACTCCCTGTAGAAACACCGGACACCGTCCCACTCCCTATAGAAACACCGGACACCATCCCACTCCCTATAGAATCACCGGACACCATCCCACTCCCGAAAGAAACACCGGACACCATCCCACTCCCTATAGAATCACCGGACACCGCCCCACTCCCTATAGAAACACCGGACACCATCCCACTCCCTATAGAATCACCGGACACCATCCCACTCCCTATAGAGACACCGGACACCGTCCCACTCCCTATAGAAACACCGGACACCATCCCACTCCCTATAGAATCACCGGACACCATCCCACTCCCTATAGAGACACCGGACACCATCCCACTCCCTGTAGAGACACCGGACACCATCCCACTCCCTATAGAAACACCGGACACCATCCCACTCCCTATAGAATCACCGGACACCATCCCACTCCCTATAGAATCACCGGACACCGTCCCACTCCCTATAGAAACACCGGACACCATCCCACTCCCTATAGAAACACCGGACACCATCCCACTCCCTGTAGAAACACCGGACACCATCCCACTCCCTATAGAGACACCGGACACCGTCCCACTCCCTATAGAAACACCGGACACCGTCCCACTCCCTGTAGAAACACCGGACACCGTCCCACTCCCTATAGAAACACCGGACACCATCCCACTCCCTATAGAATCACCGGACACCATCCCACTCCCTATAGAAACACCGGACACCATCCCACTCCCTATAGAAACACCGGACACCGTCCCACTCCCTATAGAAACACCGGACACCGTCCCACTCCCTATAGAGACACCGGACACCATCCCACTCCCTATAGAAACACCGGACACCGTCCCACTCCCTATAGAAACACCGGACACCGTCCCACTCCCTATAGAAACACCGGACACCGTCCCACTCCCTATAGAAACACCGGACACCGTCCCACTCCCTGTAGAGACACCGGACACCATCCCACTCCCTATAGAGACACCGGACACCGTCCCACTCCCTATAGAAACACCGGACACCATCCCACTCCCTATAGAGACACCGGACACCATCCCACTCCCTATAGAAACACCGGACACCATCCCACTCCCTATAGAATCACCGGACACCATCCCACTCCCTATAGAATCACCGGACACCGTCCCACTCCCTATAGAAACACCGGACACCATCCCACTCCCTATAGAAACACCGGACACCGTCCCACTCCCTATAGAAACACCGGACACCGTCCCACTCCCTATAGAATCACCGGACACCGTCCCACTCCCTATAGAAACACCGGACACCGTCCCACTCCCTGTAGAAACACCGGACACCGTCCCACTCCCTATAGAAACACCGGACACCATCCCACTCCCTATAGAGACACCGGACACCATCCCACTCCCTATAGAGACACCGGACACCATCCCACTCCCTATAGAAACACCGGACACCATCCCACTCCCTGTAGAAACACCGGACACCGTCCCACTCCCTGTAGAAACACCGGACACCGTCCCACTCCCTATAGAATCACCGGACACCGTCCCACTCCCTATAGAATCACCGGACACCGTCCCACTCCCTGTAGAAACACCGGACACCATCCCACTCCCTATAGAAACACCGGACACCGTCCCACTCCCTATAGAATCACCGGACACCGTCCCACTCCCTATAGAGACACCGGACACCATCCCACTCCCTATAGAAACACCGGACACCATCCCACTCCCTATAGAAACACCGGACACCATCCCACTCCCTATAGAGACACCGGACACCGTCCCACTCCCTATAGAAACACCGGACACCGTCCCACTCCCTATAGAAACATCGGACACCATCCCACTCCCTGTAGAATCACCGGACACCATCCCACTCCCTGTAGAGACACCGGACACCGTCCCACTCCCTATAGAAACACCGGACACCATCCCACTCCCTATAGAAACACCGGACACCGTCCCACTCCCTATAGAAACACCGGACACCATCCCACTCCCTGTAGAAACACCGGACACCATCCCACTCCCGAAAGAGACACCGGACACCATCCCACTCCCTATAGAAACACCGGACACCGTCCCACTCCCTATAGAAACACCGGACACCATCCCACTCCCTATAGAAACACCGGACACCGTCCCACTCCCTATAGAAACACCGGACACCATCCCACTCCCTATAGAGACACCGGACACCATCCCACTCCCTATAGAAACACCGGACACCATCCCACTCCCTATAGAGACACCGGACACCATCCCACTCCCTATAGAAACACCGGACACCATCCCACTCCCTGTAGAAACACCGGACACCGTCCCACTCCCTATAGAAACACCGGACACCATCCCACTCCCTATAGAGACACCGGACACCATCCCACTCCCTATAGAAACACCGGACACCGTCCCACTCCCTATAGAAACACCGGACACCATCCCACTCCCTATAGAGACACCGGACACCATCCCACTCCCTATAGAAACACCGGACACCGTCCCACTCCCTATAGAGACACCGGACACCGTCCCACTCGCTATAGAGACACCGGACACCATCCCACTCCCTATAGAAACACCGGACACCATCCCACTCCCTATAGAGACACCGGACACCGTCCCACTCCCAATAGAAACACCGGACACCATCCCACTCCCTATAGAAACACCGGACACCGTCCCACTCCCTATAGAAACACCGGACACCATCCCACTCCCTGTAGAGACACCGGACACCATCCCACTCCCTATAGAAACACCGGACACCGTCCCACTCCCTATAGAATCACCGGACACCATCCCACTCCCTGTAGAAACACCGGACACCATCCCACTCCCTATAGAAACACCGGACACCATCCCACTCCCTGTAGAGACACCGGACACCATCCCACTCCCTATAGAAACACCGGACACCATCCCACTCCCTGTAGAAACACCGGACACCATCCCACTCCCTGTAGAAACACCGGACACCGTCCCACTCCCTATAGAAACACCGGACACCATCCCACTCCCTATAGAAACACCGGACACCATCCCACTCCCTATAGAAACACCGGACACCATCCCACTCCCTATAGAAACACCGGACACCATCCCACTCCCTATAGAAACACCGGACACCATCCCACTCCCTATAGAAACACCGGACACCATCCCACTCCCTATAGAAACACCGGACACCGTCCCACTCCCGAAAGAGACACCGGACACCATCCCACTCCCTATAGAATCACCGGACACCATCCCACTCCCTATAGAAACACCGGACACCATCCCACTCCCTATAGAAACACCGGACACCATCCCACTCCCTATAGAAACACCGGACACCGTCCCACTCCCTATAGAGACACCGGACACCATCCCACTCCCTATAGAGACACCGGACACCGTCCCACTCCCTATAGAAACACCGGACACCATCCCACTCCCTATAGAAACACCGGACACCATCCCACTCCCTATAGAAACACCGGACACCATCCCACTCCCTATAGAAACACCGGACACCGTCCCACTCCCTATAGAAACACCGGACACCATCCCACTCCCTATAGAAACACCGGACACCATCCCACTCCCTATAGAAACACCGGACACCGTCCCACTCCCTATAGAGACACCGGACACCATCCCACTCCCTATAGAAACACCGGACACCATCCCACTCCCTATAGAAACACCGGACACCGTCCCACTCCCTATAGAATCACCGGACACCATCCCACTCCCTATAGAAACACCGGACACCGTCCCACTCCCTATAGAAACACCGGACACCGTCCCACTCCCTATAGAAACACCGGACACCATCCCACTCCCTATAGAAACACCGGACACCATCCCACTCCCTATAGAAACACCGGACACCATCCCACTCCCTATAGAAACACCGGACACCATCCCACTCCCTATAGAATCACCGGACACCGTCCCACTCCCTATAGAAACACCGGACACCATCCCACTCCCTATAGAAACACCGGACACCATCCCACTCCCTGTAGAAACACCGGACACCATCCCACTCCCTATAGAGACACCGGACACCGTCCCACTCCCTATAGAAACACCGGACACCATCCCACTCCCTATAGAAACACCGGACACCATCCCACTCCCTATAGAGACACCGGACACCATCCCACTCCCTATAGAAACACCGGACACCATCCCACTCCCTATAGAGACACCGGACACCATCCCACTCCCTATAGAATCACCGGACACCATCCCACTCCCTATAGAAACACCGGACACCGTCCCACTCCCTATAGAAACACCGGACACCATCCCACTCCCTATAGAAACACCGGACACCATCCCACTCCCTATAGAGACACCGGACACCATCCCACTCCCTATAGAATCACCGGACACCGTCCCACTCCCTATAGAAACACCGGACACCATCCCACTCCCTATAGAAACACCGGACACCGTCCCACTCCCTATAGAAACACCGGACACCGTCCCACTCCCTATAGAAACACCGGACACCATCCCACTCCCTATAGAAACACCGGACACCATCCCACTCCCTATAGAAACACCGGACACCGTCCCACTCCCTATAGAATCACCGGACACCGTCCCACTCCCTATAGAAACACCGGACACCGTCCCACTCCCTATAGAAACACCGGACACCATCCCACTCCCTATAGAAACACCGGACACCATCCCACTCCCTATAGAAACACCGGACACCATCCCACTCCCTATAGAAACACCGGACACCGTCCCACTCCCTATAGAAACACCGGACACCATCCCACTCCCTATAGAAACACCGGACACCATCCCACTCCCTATAGAGACACCGGACACCATCCCACTCCCTATAGAAACACCGGACACCATCCCACTCCCTATAGAATCACCGGACACCGTCCCACTCCCTATAGAAACACCGGACACCATCCCACTCCCTATAGAATCACCGGACACCATCCCACTCCCTATAGAGACACCGGACACCATCCCACTCCCTGTAGAGACACCGGACACCATCCCACTCCCTATAGAATCACCGGACACCGTCCCACTCCCTATAGAAACACCGGACACCATCCCACTCCCTGTAGAGACACCGGACACCATCCCACTCCCTATAGAAACACCGGACACCGTCCCACTCCCTATAGAGACACCGGACACCGTCCCACTCCCTATAGAATCACCGGACACCATCCCACTCCCTATAGAGACACCGGACACCATCCCACTCCCTGTAGAGACACCGGACACCATCCCACTCCCTATAGAGACACCGGACACCATCCCACTCCCTATAGAAACACCGGACACCATCCCACTCCCTATAGAATCACCGGACACCGTCCCACTCCCTATAGAAACACCGGACACCATCCCACTCCCTGTAGAGACACCGGACACCATCCCACTCCCTGTAGAGACACCGGACACCGTCCCACTCCCTATAGAATCACCGGACACCATCCCACTCCCTGTAGAAACACCGGACACCATCCCACTCTCTGTAGAAACACCGGACACCATCCCACTCCCTGTAGAAACACCGGACACCGTCCCACTCCCTGTAGAAACACCGGACACCGTCCCACTCCCTGTAGAAACACCGGACACCGTCCCACTCCCTATAGAGACACCGGACACCATCCCACTCCCTATAGAATCACCGGACACCGTCCCACTCCCTGTAGAGACACCGGACACCATCCCACTCCCTATAGAATCACCGGACACCATCCCACTCCCTATAGAAACACCGGACACCGTCCCACTCCCTATAGAAACACCGGACACCATCCCACTCCCTATAGAAACACCGCACACCATCCCACTCCCTATAGAAACACCGGACACCGTCCCACTCCCTATAGAAACACCGGACACCATCCCACTCCCTATAGAAACACCGGACACCATCCCACTCCCTATAGAAACACCGGACACCGTCCCACTCCCTATAGAAACACCGGACACCGTCCCACTCCCTATAGAAACACCGGACACCATCCCACTCCCTATAGAATCACCGGACACCATCCCACTCCCTATAGAAACACCGGACACCATCCCACTCCCTATAGAATCACCGGACACCATCCCACTCCCTATAGAAACACCGGACACCATCCCACTCCCTGTAGAAACACCGGACACCATCCCACTCCCTATAGAAACACCGGACACCATCCCACTCCCTGTAGAAACACCGGACACCATCCCACTCCCTGTAGAAACACCGGACACCATCCCACTCCCTATAGAAACACCGGACACCATCCCACTCCCTATAGAAACACCGGACACCATCCCACTCCCTATAGAAACACCGGACACCATCCCACTCCCTATAGAATCACCGGACACCATCCCACTCCCTATAGAAACACCGGACACCATCCCACTCCCCATAGAAACACCGGACACCATCCCACTCCCTATAGAAACACCGGACACCGTCCCACTCCCTATAGAGACACCGGACACCATCCCACTCCCTATAGAGACACCGGACACCATCCCACTCCCTATAGAGACACCGGACACCATCCCACTCCCTATAGAAACACCGGACACCATCCCACTCCCTATAGAAACACCGGACACCATCCCACTCCCTATAGAGACACCGGACACCATCCCACTCCCTATAGAGACACCGGACACCGTCCCACTCCCTATAGAAACACCGGACACCGTCCCACTCCCTATAGAAACACCGGACACCGTCCCACTCCCTATAGAAACACCGGACACCATCCCACTCCCTATAGAATCACCGGACACCATCCCACTCCCTATAGAAACACCGGACACCATCCCACTCCCTATAGAAACACCGGACACCATCCCACTCCCTATAGAGACACCGGACACCATCCCACTCACTATAGAAACACCGGACACCATCCCACTCCCTATAGAGACACCGGACACCGTCCCACTCCCTATAGAATCACCGGACACAATCCCACTCCCTATAGAAACACCGGACACCATCCCACTCCCTATAGAATCACCGGACACCGTCCCACTCCCTATAGAAACACCGGACACCATCCCACTCCCTATAGAGACACCGGACACCGTCCCACTCCCTATAGAAACACCGGACACCATCCCACTCCCTATAGAAACACCGGACACCGTCCCACTCCCTATAGAGACACCGGACACCGTCCCACTCCCTATAGAAACACCGGACACCATCCCACTCCCTATAGAGACACCGGACACCATCCCACTCCCTATAGAGACACCGGACACCGTCCCACTCCCTGTAGAATCACCGGACACCGTCCCACTCCCGATAGAAACACCGGACACCATCCCACTCCCTATAGAGACACCGGACACCATCCCACTCCCTATAGAAACACCGGACACCATCCCACTCCCTATAGAAACACCGGACACCATCCCACTCCCTATAGAATCACCGGACACCATCCCACTCCCTATAGAGACACCGGACACCATCCCACTCCCTATAGAAACACCGGACACCATCCCACTCCCTATAGAATCACCGGACACCGTCCTACTCCCTATAGAAACACCGGACACCGTCCCACTCCCTATAGAGACACCGGACACCATCCCACTCCCTATAGAAACACCGGACACCATCCCACTCCCTATAGAATCACCGGACACCATCCCACTCCCTATAGAAACACCGGACACCATCCCACTCCCTATAGAAACACCGGACAACATCCCACTCCCTATAGAGACACCGGACACCATCCCACTCCCTATAGAAACACCGGACACCATCCCACTCCCTATAGAAACACCGGACACCGTCCCACTCCCTGTAGAAACACCGGACACCATCCCACTCCCTATAGAAACACCGGACACCATCCCACTCCCTATAGAAACACCGGACACCATCCCACTCCCTATAGAAACACCGGACACCATCCCACTCCCTATAGAAACACCGGACACCGTCCCACTCCCTATAGAAACACCGGACACCATCCCACTCCCTATAGAAACACCGGACACCATCCCACTCCCTATAGAATCACCGGACACCATCCCACTCCCTATAGAAACACCGGACACCATCCCACTCCCTATAGAGACACCGGACACCATCCCACTCCCTATAGAAACACCGGACACCGTCCCACTCCCTATAGAGACACCGGACACCATCCCACTCCCTATAGAAACACCGGACACCATCCCACTCCCTATAGAGACACCGGACACCATCCCACTCCCTATAGAATCACCGGACACCATCCCACTCCCTATAGAAACACCGGACACCATCCCACTCCCTATAGAGACACCGGACACCATCCCACTCCCTATAGAAACACCGGACACCATCCCAATCCCTGTAGAGACACCGGACACCATCCCACTCCCTATAGAATCACCGGACACCATCCCACTCCCTATAGAGACACCGGACACCGTCCCACTCCCTATAGAGACACCGGACACCATCCCACTCCCTGTAGAAACACCGGACACCGTCCCACTCCCTATAGAAACACCGGACACCATCCCACTCCCTGTAGAAACACCGGACACCGTCCCACTCCCTATAGAAACACCGGACACCATCCCACTCCCTATAGAGACACCGGACACCATCCCACTCCCTGTAGAAACACCGGACACCGTCCCACTCCCTATAGAAACACCGGACACCGTCCCACTCCCTGTAGAAACACCGGACACCGTCCCACTCCCTATAGAAACACCGGACACCATCCCACTCCCTATAGAGACACCGGACACCATCCCACTCCCTATAGAGACACCGGACACCGTCCCACTCCCTATAGAAACACCGGACACCGTCCCACTCCCTGTAGAAACACCGGACACCATCCCACTCCCTATAGAAACAACGGACACCATCCCACTCCCTATAGAAACACCGGACACCATCCCACTCCCTATAGAAACACCGGACACCGTCCCACTCCCTATAGAGACACCGGACACCGTCCCACTCCCTGTAGAAACACCGGACACCATCCCACTCCCTGTAGAAACACCGGACACCATCCCACTCCCTATAGAAACACCGGACACCATCCCACTCCCTATAGAATCACCGGACACCATCCCACTCCCTATAGAAACACCGGACACCATCCCACTCCCTGTAGAGACACCGGACACCATCCCACTCCCTATAGAAACACCGGACACCGTCCCACTCCCTATAGAAACACCGGACACCATCCCACTCCCTATAGAAACACCGGACACCATCCCACTCCCTGTAGAGACACCGGACACCATCCCACTCCCTATAGAATCACCGGACACCATCCCACTCCCTATAGAATCACCGGACACCATCCCACTCCCTATAGAAACACCGGACACCGTCCCACTCCCTATAGAGACACCGGACACCATCCCACTCCCTATAGAAACACCGGACACCATCCCACTCCCTATAGAATCACCGGACACCATCCCACTCCCTATAGAAACACCGGACACCGTCCCACTCCCTATAGAAACACCGGACACCGTCCCACTCCCTATAGAAACACCGGACACCATCCCACTCCCTATAGAGACACCGGACACCATCCCACTCCCTATAGAATCACCGGACACCATCCCACTCCCTATAGAAACACCGGACACCGTCCCACTCCCTATAGAAACACCGGACACCATCCCACTCCCTATAGAATCACCGGACACCGTCCCACTCCCTATAGAATCACCGGACACCATCCCACTCCCTATAGAGACACCGGACACCATCCCACTCCCTATAGAAACACCGGACACCATCCCACTCCCTATAGAATCACCGGACACCATCCCACTCCCTATAGAAACACCGGACACCGTCCCACTCCCTATAGAAACACCGGACACCATCCCACTCCCTATAGAAACACCGGACACCGTCCCACTCCCTATAGAGACACCGGACACCATCCCACTCACTATAGAGACACCGGACACCATCCCACTCCCTATAGAAACACCGGACACCGGCCCACTCCCTATAGAAACACCGGACACCGTCCCACTCCCTATAGAAACACCGGACACCGTCCCACTCCCTATAGAAACACCGGACACCGTCCCACTCCCTATAGAAACACCGGACACCGTCCCACTCACTATAGAGACACCGGACACCATCCCACTCCCTATAGAAACACCGGACACCGGCCCACTCCCTATAGAGACACCGGACACCATCCCACTCCCTATAGAATCACCGGACACCATCCCACTCCCTATAGAAACACCGGACACCGTCCCACTCCCTATAGAAACACCGGACACCGTCCCACTCCCTATAGAAACACCGGACACCGTCCCACTCCCTATAGAGACACCGGACACCATCCCACTCCCTATAGAGACACCGGTCACCATCCCACTCCCTATAGAAACACCGGACACCATCCCACTCCCTATAGAAACACCGGACACCATCCCACTCCCTATAGAGACACCGGACACCATCCCACTCCCTATAGAAACACCGGACACCATCCCACTCCCTATAGAAACACCGGACACCATCCCACTCCCTATAGAAACACCGGACACCATCCCACTCCCTATAGAGACACCGGACACCATCCCACTCCCTATAGAAACACCGGACACCATCCCACTCCCTATAGAAACACCGGACACCATCCCACTCCCTATAGAAACACCGGACACCGTCCCACTCCCTATAGAAACACCGGACACCATCCCACTCCCTATAGAGACACCGGACACCATCCCACTCCCTATAGAGACACCGGACACCATCCCACTCCCTGTAGAAACACCGGACACCATCCCACTCCCTATAGAAACACCGGACACCATCCCACTCCCTATAGAGACACCGGACACCATCCCACTCCCTATAGAGACACCGGACACCGTCCCACTCCCTATAGAGACACCGGACACCGTCCCACTCCCTGTAGAGACACCGGACACCATCCCACTCCCTATAGAAACACCGGACACCATCCCACTCCCTATAGAGACACCGGACACCATCCCACTCCCTATAGAAACACCGGACACCATCCCACTCCCTATAGAAACACCGGACACCATCCCACTCCCTGTAGAATCACCGGACACCGTCCCACTCCCTATAGAAACACCGGACACCGTCCCACTCCCTGTAGAATCACCGGACACCATCCCACTCCCTATAGAAACACCGGACACCATCCCACTCCCTGTAGAATCACCGGACACCATCCCACTCCCTATAGAAACACCGGACACCATCCCACTCCCTGTAGAAACACCGGACACCATCCCACTCCCTATAGAGACACCGGACACCATCCCACTCCCTATAGAGACACCGGACACCATCCCACTCCCTATAGAGACACCGGACACCATCCCACTCCCTATAGAAACACCGGACACCGTCCCACTCCCTATAGAAACACCGGACACCATCCCACTCCCTATAGAAACACCGGACACCGTCCCACTCCCTATAGAGACACCGGACACCATCCCACTCCCTATAGAGACACCGGACACCATCCCACTCCCTATAGAGACACCGGACACCGTCCCACTCCCTATAGAATCACCGGACACCATCCCACTCCCTATAGAAACACCGGACACCATCCCACTCCCTATAGAAACACCGGACACCATCCCACTCCCTATAGAATCACCGGACACCATCCCACTCCCAAAAGAATCACCGGACACCATCCCACTCCCTATAGAAACACCGGACACCGTCCCATTCCATATAGAAACACCGGACACCATCCCACTCCCTATAGAATCACCGGACACCATCCCACTCCCTATAGAATCACCGGACACCATCCCACTCCCTATAGAAACACCGGACACCATCCCACTCCCTATAGAAACACCGGACACCATCCCACTCCCTATAGAATCACCGGACACCATCCCACTCCCTATAGAAACACCGGACACCATCCCACTCCCTATAGAAACACCGGACACCATCCCACTCCCTATAGAATCACCGGACACCATCCCACTCCCGATAGAGACACCGGACACCGTCCCACTCCCTATAGAAACACCGGACACCGTCCCACTCCCTATAGAAACACCGGACACCATCCCACTCCCTATAGAGACACCGGACACCATCCCACTCCCTATAGAAACACCGGACACCATCCCACTCCCTATAGAATCACCGGACACCGTCCCACTCCCTATAGAAACACCGGACACCATCCCACTCCCTGTAGAGACACCGGACACCGTCCCACTCCCTATAGAGACACCGGACACCATCCCACTCCCTGTAGAGACACCGGACACCATCCCACTCCCTGTAGAAACACCGGACACCGTCCCACTCCCTATAGAATCACCGGACACCATCCCACTCCCTATAGAAACACCGGACACCGTCCCACTCCCTATAGAATCACCGGACACCATCCCACTCCCTATAGAAACACCGGACACCGTCCCACTCCCTATAGAAACACCGGACACCGTCCCACTCCCTATAGAATCACCGGACACCATCCCACTCCCTATAGAAACACCGGACACCGTCCCACTCCCTATAGAAACACCGGACACCATCCCACTCCCTATAGAAACACCGGACACCGTCCCACTCCCTATAGAAACACCGGACACCGTCCCACTCCCTATAGAATCACCGGACACCGTCCCACTCCCTATAGAATCACCGGACACCATCCCACTCCCTGTAGAGACACCGGACACCATCCCACTCCCTATAGAAACACCGGACACCGTCCCACTCCCTATAGAAACACCGGACACCATCCCACTCCCTATAGAAACACCGGACACCGTCCCACTCCCTATAGAAACACCGGACACCGTCCCACTCCCTATAGAAACACCGGACACCATCCCACTCCCTATAGAAACACCGGACACCGTCCCACTCCCGATAGAAACACCGGACACCGTCCCACTCCCCATAGAAACACCGGACACCATCCCACTCCCTATAGAAACACTGGACACCGTCCCACTCCCTATAGAATCACCGGACACCATCCCACTCCCTATAGAATCACCGGACACCGTCCCACTCCCTATAGAATCACCGGACACCATCCCACTCCCTGTAGAAACACCGGACACCATCCCACTCCCTATAGAAACACCGGACACCGTCCCACTCCCTATAGAAACACCGGACACCGTCCCACTCCCTATAGAAACACCGGACACCATCCCACTCCCTATAGAATCACCGGACACCATCCCACTCCCTATAGAAACACCGGACACCATCCCACTCCCTATAGAAACACCGGACACCATCCCACTCCCTATAGAGACACCGGACACCATCCCACTCCCTATAGAAACACCGGACACCATCCCACTCCCTATAGAAACACCGGACACCATCCCACTCCCTATTGAAACACCGGACACCGTCCCACTCCCTATAGAAACACCGGACACCATCCCACTCCCTATAGAGACACCGGACACCATCCCACTCCCTATAGAGACACCGGACACCATCCCACTCCCTGTAGAAACACCGGACACCATCCCACTCCCTATAGAAACACCGGACACCATCCCACTCCCTATAGAGACACCGGACACCATCCCACTCCCTATAGAGACACCGGACACCGTCCCACTCCCTAAAGAGACACCGGACACCGTCCCACTCCCTGTAGAGACACCGGACACCATCCCACTCCCTATAGAAACACCGGACACCATCCCACTCCCTATAGAGACACCGGACACCATCCCACTCCCTATAGAAACACCGGACACCATCCCACTCCCTATAGAAACACCGGACACCATCCCACTCCCTGTAGAATCACCGGACACCGTCCCACTCCCTATAGAAACACCGGACACCGTCCCACTCCCTGTAGAATCACCGGACACCATCCCACTCCCTATAGAAACACCGGACACCATCCCACTCCCTGTAGAATCACCGGACACCATCCCACTCCCTATAGAAACACCGGACACCATCCCACTCCCTGTAGAAACACCGGACACCATCCCACTCCCTATAGAGACACCGGACACCATCCCACTCCCTATAGAGACACCGGACACCATCCCACTCCCTATAGAGACACCGGACACCATCCCACTCCCTATAGAAACACCGGACACCGTCCCACTCCCTATAGAAACACCGGACACCATCCCACTCCCTATAGAAACACCGGACACCGTCCCACTCCCTATAGAGACACCGGACACCATCCCACTCCCTATAGAGACACCGGACACCATCCCACTCCCTATAGAGACACCGGACACCATCCCACTCCCTATAGAGACACCGGACACCGTCCCACTCCCTATAGAATCACCGGACACCATCCCACTCCCTATAGAAACACCGGACACCATCCCACTCCCTATAGAAACACCGGACACCATCCCACTCCCTATAGAATCACCGGACACCATCCCACTCCCTATAGAATCACCGGACACCATCCCACTCCCTATAGAAACACCGGACACCGTCCCATTCCATATAGAAACACCGGACACCATCCCACTCCCTATAGAATCACCGGACACCATCCCACTCCCTATAGAATCACCGGACACCATCCCACTCCCTATAGAAACACCGGACACCATCCCACTCCCTATAGAAACACCGGACACCATCCCACTCCCTATAGAATCACCGGACACCATCCCACTCCCTATAGAATCACCGGACACCATCCCACTCCCTATAGAAACACCGGACACCATCCCACTCCCTATCGAAACACCGGACACCATCCCACTCCCTATAGAATCACCGGACACCATCCCACTCCCGATAGAGACACCGGACACCGTCCCACTCCCTATAGAAACACCGGACACCGTCCCACTCCCTATAGAAACACCGGACACCATCCCACTCCCTATAGAGACACCGGACACCATCCCACTCCCTATAGAAACACCGGACACCATCCCACTCCCTATAGAATCACCGGACACCGTCCCACTCCCTATAGAAACACCGGACACCATCCCACTCCCTGTAGAGACACCGGACACCGTCCCACTCCCTATAGAGACACCGGACACCATCCCGCTCCCTGTAGAGACACCGGACACCATCCCACTCCCTGTAGAAACACCGGACACCGTCCCACTCCCTATAGAATCACCGGACACCATCCCACTCCCTATAGAAACACCGGACACCGTCCCACTCCCTATAGAATCACCGGACACCATCCCACTCCCTATAGAAACACCGGACACCGTCCCACTCCCTATAGAAACACCGGACACCGTCCCACTCCCTATAGAATCACCGGACACCATCCCACTCCCTATAGAAACACCGGACACCGTCCCACTCCCTATAGAAACACCGGACACCATCCCACTCCCTATAGAAACACCGGACACCGTCCCACTCCCTATAGAAACACCGGACACCGTCCCACTCCCTATAGAATCACCGGACACCGTCCCACTCCCTATAGAATCACCGGACACCATCCCACTCCCTGTAGAGACACCGGACACCATCCCACTCCCTATAGAAACACCGGACACCGTCCCACTCCCTATAGAAACACCGGACACCATCCCACTCCCTATAGAAACACCGGACACCGTCCCACTCCCTATAGAAACACCGGACACCGTCCCACTCCCTATAGAAACACCGGACACCATCCCACTCCCTATAGAAACACCGGACACCGTCCCACTCCCGATAGAAACACCGGACACCGTCCCACTCCCCATAGAAACACCGGACACCATCCCACTCCCTATAGAAACACTGGACACCGTCCCACTCCCTATAGAATCACCGGACACCATCCCACTCCCTATAGAATCACCGGACACCGTCCCACTCCCTATAGAATCACCGGACACCATCCCACTCCCTGTAGAAACACCGGACACCATCCCACTCCCTATAGAAACACCGGACACCGTCCCACTCCCTATAGAAACACCGGACACCGTCCCACTCCCTATAGAAACACCGGACACCATCCCACTCCCTATAGAATCACCGGACACCATCCCACTCCCTGTAGAGACACCGGACACCATCCCACTCCCTGTAGAAACACCGGACACCATCCCACTCCCTATAGAAACACCGGACACCGTCCCACTCCCTATAGAAACACCGGACACCGTCCCACTCCCTATAGAAACACCGGACACCATCCCACTCCCTATAGAATCACCGGACACCATCCCACTCCCTGTAGAGACACCGGACACCATCCCACTCCCTATAGAATCACCGGACACCATCCCACTCCCTGTAGAAACACCGGACACCATCCCACTCCCTATAGAAACACCGGACACCGTCCCACTCCCTATAGAATCACCGGACACCGTCCCACTCCCTATAGAAACACCGGACACCATCCCACTCCCTATAGAGACACCGGACACCATCCCACTCCCTATAGAAACACCGGACACCGTCCCACTCCCTATAGAAACACCGGACACCATCCCACTCCCTATAGAGACACCGGACACCATCCCACTCCCTATAGAAACACCGGACACCATCCCACTCCCTATAGAAACACCGGACACCGTCCCACTCCCTATAGAAACACCGGACACCGTCCCACTCCCTATAGAAACACCGGACACCGTCCCATTCCCTATAGAATCACCGGACACCGTCCCACTCCCTATAGAAACACCGGACACCATCCCACTCCCTATAGAGACACCGGACACCGTCCCACTCCCTATAGAGACACCGGACACCGTCCCACTCCCTATAGAGACACCGGACACCATCCCACTCCCTATAGAAACACCGGACACCATCCCACTCCCTATAGAAACACCGGACACCGTCCCACTCCCTATAGAAACACCGGACACCGTCCCACTCCCTATAGAATCACCGGACACCATCCCACTCCCTGTAGAAACACCGGACACCATCCCACTCCCTATAGAAACACGGGACACCGTCCCACTCCCTATAGAAACACCGGACACCATCCCACTCCCTATAGAAACACCGGACACCGTCCCACTCCCTATAGAAACACCGGACACCGTCCCACTCCCTATAGAAACACCGGACACCGTCCCACTCCCTATAGAAACACCGGACACCATCCCACTCCCTATAGAAACACCGGACACCGTCCCACTCCCTATAGAATCACCGGACACCGTCCCACTCCCTATAGAAACACCGGACACCGTCCCACTCCCTATAGAAACACCGGACACCATCCCACTCCCTATAGAATCACCGGACACCATCCCACTCCCTATAGAAACACCGGACACCGTCCCACTCCCTATAGAAACACCGGACACCATCCCACTCCCTATAGAAACACCGGACACCATCCCACTCCCTATAGAGACACCGGACACCGTCCCACTCCCTATAGAAACACCGGACACCGTCCCACTCCCTATAGAGACACCGGACACCATCCCACTCCCTGTAGAAACACCGGACACTGTCCCACTCCCTATAGAAACACCGGACACCATCCCACTCCCTGTAGAGACACCGGACACCATCCCACTCCCTATAGAAACACCGGACACCATCCCACTCCCTATAGAATCACCGGACACCATTCCACTCCCTATAGAATCACCGGACACCATCCCACTCCCTATAGAAACACCGGACACCATCCCACTCCCTATAGAATCACCGGACACCATCCCACTCCCTATAGAGACACCGGACACCGTCCCACTCCCTATAGAAACACCGGACACCGTCCCACTCCCTATAGAAACACCGGACACCATCCCACTCCCTATAGAAACACCGGACACCGTCCCACTCCCTATAGAGACACCGGACACCATCCCACTCCCTATAGAAACACCGGACACCATCCCACTCCCTATAGAAACACCGGACACCATCCCACTCCCTATAGAAACACCGGACACCATCCCACTCCCTATAGAAACACCGGACACCATCCCACTCCCTATAGAAACACCGGACACCATCCCACTCCCTATAGAATCACCGGACACCATCCCACTCCCTATAGAGACACCGGACACCGTCCCACTCCCTATAGAAACACCGGACACCATCCCACTCCCTATAGAAACACCGGACACCATCCCACTCCCTATAGAAACACCGGACACCGTCCCACTCCCTATAGAGACACCGGACACCGTCCCACTCCCGATAGAGACACCGGACACCATCCCACTCCCTGTAGAAACACCGGACACCGTCCCACTCCCTATAGAAACACGGGACACCGTCCCACTCCCTATAGAAACACCGGACACCATCCCACTCCCTATAGAAACACCGGACACCGTCCCACTCCCTATAGAAACACGGGACACCGTCCCACTCCCTATAGAAACACGGGACACCGTCCCACTCCCTATAGAAACACCGGACACCGTCCCACTCCCTATAGAAACACGGGACACCGTCCCACTCCCTATAGAAACACCGGACACCATCCCACTCCCTATAGAAACACCGGACACCGTCCCACTCCCTATAGAGACACCGGACACCGTCCCACTCCCGATAGAGACACCGGACACCATCCCACTCCCTGTAGAAACACCGGACACCCTCCCACTCCCTATAGAAACACCGGACACCGTCCCACTCCCTATAGAGACACCGGACACCATCCCACTCCCTATAGAAACACCGGACACCATCCCACTCCCTATAGAATCACCGGACACCATCCCACTCCCTATAGAGACACCGGACACCGTCCCACTCCCTATAGAAACACCGGACACCATCCCACTCCCTATAGAAACACCGGACACCATCCCACTCCCTATAGAAACACCGGACACCGTCCCACTCCCTATAGAGACACCGGACACCGTCCCACTCCCGATAGAGACACCGGACACCATCCCACTCCCTGTAGAAACACCGGACACCGTCCCACTCCCTATAGAAACACGGGACACCGTCCCACTCCCTATAGAAACACCGGACACCATCCCACTCCCTATAGAAACACCGGACACCGTCCCACTCCCTATAGAAACACGGGACACCGTCCCACTCCCTATAGAAACACGGGACACCGTCCCACTCCCTATAGAAACACCGGACACCGTCCCACTCCCTATAGAAACACGGGACACCGTCCCACTCCCTATAGAAACACCGGACACCATCCCACTCCCTATAGAAACACCGGACACCGTCCCACTCCCTATAGAGACACCGGACACCGTCCCACTCCCGATAGAGACACCGGACACCATCCCACTCCCTGTAGAAACACCGGACACCCTCCCACTCCCTATAGAAACACCGGACACCGTCCCACTCCCTATAGAGACACCGGACACCATCCCACTCCCTATAGAGACACCGGACACCGTCCCACTCCCTATAGAGACACCGGACACCATCCCACTCCCTATAGAAACACCGGACACCATCCCACTCCCTATAGAATCACCGGACACCATCCCACTCCCTATAGAAACACCGGACACCGTCCCACTCCCTATAGAAACACCGGACACCATCCCACTCCCTGTAGAAACACCGGACACCATCCCACTCCCTATAGAAACACCGGACACCGTCCCACTCCCTATAGAGACACCGGACACCGTCCCACTCCCTATAGAAACACCGGACACCGTCCCACTCCCTATAGAATCACCGGACACCGTCCCACTCCCTATAGAAACACCGGACACCATCCCACTCCCTATAGAAACACCGGACACCATCCCACTCCCTATAGAGACACCGGACACCGTCCCACTCCCTATAGAGACACCGGACACCGTCCCACTCCCTATAGAAACACCGGACACCGTCCCACTCCCTATAGAAACACCGGACACCGTCCCACTCCCTATAGAAACACCGGACACCATCCCACTCCCTATAGAAACACCGGACACCATCCCACTCCCTATAGAAACACCGGACACCATCCCACTCCCTATAGAATCACCGGACACCGTCCCACTCCCTATAGAAACACCGGACGCCATCCCACTCCCTATAGAAACACCGGACACCATCCCACTCCCTATAGAAACACCGGACACCATCCCACTCCCTATAGAAACACCGGACACCGTCCCACTCCCTATAGAATCACCGGACACCATCCCACTCCCTATAGAATCACCGGACACCGTCCCACTCCCTATAGAATCACCGGACACCATCCCACTCCCTATAGAATCACCGGACACCGTCCCACTCCCTATAGAAACACCGGACACCATCCCACTCCCTATAGAATCACCGGACACCGTCCCACTCCCTATAGAATCACCGGACACCGTCCCACTCCCTATAGAATCACCGGACACCGTCCCACTCCCTATAGAATCACCGGACACCGTCCCACTCCCAATAGAAACACCGGACACCATCCCACTCCCTATAGAAACACCGGACACCATCCCACTCCCTATAGAAACACCGGACACCATCCCACTCCCTGTAGAATCACCGGACACCATCCCACTCCCTGTAGAAACACCGGACACCGTCCCACTCCCTGTAGAATCACCGGACACCATCCCACTCCCTATAGAAACACCGGACACCATCCCACTCCCTATAGAATCACCGGACACCGTCCCACTCCCTGTAGGGACACCCGACACAGGACGGTCTTCCTTTAAACGATACCCTGCGTGCTGTGGGGAGTTTCATTCCCACCAGTGGCACGTGTCTAAGTAACATTCACACCACCCACCTGTCCAGATCCCATCGATGTCCAAAATGGTTGAAAGGATGTTCTTGGAGCAGCCTGGCATATTCTCTCCCCCGTTTGGGTAGTAGTCGACATGTCCACAGGCCTGGTACATCCCAAATCCTGCGACAGGAGGCAGGCAATGAGAGTGGTCCATGGAGAGACACCCCCTCCCTCACACTCCCATAACAGAAAGGCCATGATCCTCTCACCTCTAGCCTCCAACTTCTAGAACCATAGAACCATAGAAAAGATACAGCACAGAAGGGGGCCATTCAGCCCATCGTGTCCGCGCCGGCTCGAAGAACAACCAGGTGCCCATTCTAATCCCACCTTCCAGCACCCAGTCCGTGGCCCTGCAGCTTACAGCACTTTAGGTACAGGTCCAGGTACTTTTTAAAAGAGTTGAGGGTCCCTGCCTCTACCACCAATTCGGGCAGCGAATTCCATACACCCACCACCCTCTGGGTAAAAAAGTTTTTCCTCATGTCCCCTCTAATCCTTCCGCCAATCAGCTTAAATCTATGTCCCCTAGTTCTTGAACTCTCCGCTAGGGGAAACATGTACTTCCTGTCTACTCTATCTGGGCCCCTCATAATTTTGTACACCTCAATCAAGTCTCCCCTCAGCCTCCTCTGCTCCAAGGAAAACAACCCCAGCCTATCCAATCTCTCCTCGTAGATGCAATTTTCAAGCCCCGGCAACATTCTTGTAAATCTTCTCTGCACTCTCTCCAGAGCAATTACGTCCTCTCTCTCTCTCTCGCTCTCTCTCTCTCTCTCTCCCAATCTTTCTCATCTCTCTCTCTTGCTCTCTCTCTTTCTCTTGCACTTTCCCTGTCTCTCTCTCTCTCTTTTGCTCTTTCTCTCTCTGTCTCACTCACTCTCTCTCACCCTTTCTCTCCCTCTCGCCTTCTCTCACAATCTTTCTTGTCCCATTATTCTATGGACAGGACTTTCCTCTCTTGTTCCTGCTGATCTCCTATTCCCCAATCCCACAACTCTTCCTCCTTCCTGCAACTTCACTGTGTTCAAGTAAAGACTCATCACATCATAGAATCATGGAATCATAGAAAGATTACAGCAGGGAAGGAGGCCATTCAGCCCATCGAGTCCATGCTGGCTCTATGCAAGAGCAATCCAGTTAGTCCCACTCCCCCCGCCCTTTCCCCGTAGCCCTGCAAATTTTTTCCTTTCAAGTACTTATCCAGTTCCCTTTTGAAGGCCATGATTGAATCTGCCTCCACCACCCCCTCGGGCAGTGAATTCCAGAAAAAATGATTTTCCTCATGTCACCTTTGGTTCTTTCGCCAATGACCTTAAATCTATGTCCTCTGGTTCTTGACCCTTCCGCCAATGGGAACAGTTTCTCTCTATCTACTCTGTCTAGATCCTTCATGATTTTGATTCATCTCTTAATTTACAGGCCCAGTGGCCCTGTACTGCCCCTGTTACAATCTCAGTGGCCCTATACTGCCCCTGTTACAATCTCAGTGGCCCTATACTGCCCCTGTTACAAACTCAGTGGCCCTATACTGCCCCTGTTACAAGCTCAGTGGCCCTATACTGCCCCTGTTACAATCTCAGTGGCCCTATACTGCCCCTGTTACAAGCTCAGTGGCCCTATACTGCCCCTGTTACAAACTCAGTGGCCCTATACTGCCCCTGTTACAAGCTCAGTGGCCCTATACTGCCCCTGTTACAAGCTCAGTGGCCCTATACTGCCCCTGTTACAAACTCAGTGGCCCTATACTGCCCCTGTTACAAGCTCAGTGGCCCTATACTGCCCCTGTTACAATCTCAGTGGCCCTATACTGCCCCTATTACAAGCTCAGTGGCCCTATGCTGCCCCTGTTACAATCTCAGTGGCCCTATACTGCCCCTGTTACAATCTCAGTGGCTCTATACTGCCCCTGTTACAATCTCAGTGGCCCCATACTGCCCCTGTTACAATCTCAGTGGCCCTATACTGCCCCTGTTACAATCTCAGTGGCCCTATATTGCCCCTGTTACAAGCTCAGTGGCCCTATAATGGCCCTGTTACAGGCCCAGTGGCCCTTTATTGCTCCTGTTACAAGCTCAGTGGCCCTATACTGCCCCTGTTGTAATCCCAGTGGTCCTATACTGCCCCTGTTACAAGCTGAGTGGCCTTATATTGCCTGTTATAAGTGCAGTGGCCTTACACTGTTCCTGTTACAAGCCCAGTGGCCTTATACTGCCCCTGTTACAAGCCCAGTGGCCCTATACTGCTCCTGTTACAAGCCCAATGGCCCTGTACTGCTTCTGTTACAAGCCCAGTGGCCCTATACTGCATCTGTTACAAGCTCAGTAGCCCTATAGTGCCCCTATTACAATCCCAGTGGCCCTATACTGCCCCTGTTACAAGCTCAGTGGCCAGAAACACTGCTCCTGTTACAAGCCCAGCAGCCTTAAACTGTCCCTGTTACAAGCCCAGTGGCCCTATACTGCCCCTGTTACAGTACCAATGACCCAATATTGCCTCAGTGGCCCTATCTTGCCTCTGGTGTAAGTCCAATAACCTTATACTGTCGCCCCTGCCTAGGTATCTCATTTGTTGAATATTTCAGCGATAGCACTTACCAATACTTAGGATGTGAGACGAGCCATCCGTATGAATCACATCAACGAATGATGCGTCAGTGGGATCCAGTCGGACTTCAGTTGGAGTGTTCTGGAAGTACGGCTCGACGGGATCAAGCCCTGTGGAACAATTCTGGCATCAGTCAGTTATCCGTGAATTGCTTTTCGAGATCTTCACTAGAATATTCATAGACATCACAGAAAGGGGGTTTAATCCCAGATTGCTAACTGAGCCCCTTCCCATTTATTCCCATTGCGTAGAATCCCAATGATTGAATAGTATCCCAATAGATCGAACCTACCCCATTAATTCCCATTGAATAGTATTTGAATGGGCCAAACCCCTTCTCTTTGACTCCCATTATATGGGATTCCATTGGGCCAAACGCCTTCTCTTTGACTCCCATTCAAACACCAGGTTGACCTAATACTGGGTGTGTGGATAGAATGACTCACCAGTAATGCGAGCAATGCCTGGCCTTCGTCTGCCTGCTTCGCCTGCAGTGTGTGCACCCAGACCATGTCCCACCAGGTACACATCAGGCAAGGTATAATTGTAGTTGCTCTGGGACAGAAAAAGAGAAGCAGGTAGGTAAATCGACAGATATCTGAAGTTAATTTCGTAGTTCAAAGGGAAGAGCTATCCAAATCTCTGTGTGAATCCCCTCTCAATTCAATCTAACGTGACTTTAGAACACCCTGGGAGCAGGATTCAAATCCAGCCCAGATAGAGGGGTGAAGATCGCCTGTCTCTAATGGGACCATATGGCTCATTGCATTTGGCCAATGCCCCATCATCTCCTCATCCAACCACTTACAATCGAGTTCCAGGGTACATGACTTATCTGGTGGTCTAATCAAAAACCATGTGGGTCTTTTGACCCAATCAATAAGGATTGTTACATATAATAAGAGCATTGCCCTGTTTGGTGAGGTTATTACCCCTCATCTATAGGGTGATTACCCCTATTCTATAAGGTGATTACTTCTGCTCAATAGGATTCTCACACGTATTATGTAAGGTGATCATTCGTGCTCCATCAGATTATTCCCCTCCTGTTCTATAGGGTGATTACTCCTGTTCTATCAGATTATTCCCCTCCTGTTCTATGGGGTGATTACTCCTGTTCTATGGGGTGATTACTCCTGTTCTATAGGGTGATTACTCCTGTTCTATCAGATTATTCCCCTCCTGTTCGATAGGGTGATTACTCCTGTTCTATAGGGTGATTACTCCTGTTCTATTAGATTATTCCCCCCTGTTCTATAGGGTGATTGGTAGTGATTATTACTTACATCCAGAACATCAAGGAAATATGCGATTTCTGCCCCCACTACACGGATGTTCTGAGCAGCCTGGCTGAACGGACATTGAGACCCTCCCCTCCAGTCAACGCAAATACAGTTCACATTGTCCACTCGCAGAATCGCCTCAAAGGGAAGAAAACAGAGTGAGACTTTACCCAGAGTGAGACTTTATCCAGAGTGAGACTTTATCCAGAGTGAGACTTTATCCAGAGTGAGACTTTATCCAGAGTGAGACTTTATCCAGAGTGAGACTTTATCCAGAGTGAGTCTTTACCCAGAGTGAGACTTTATCCAGAGTGAGTCTTGACCCAGAGTGAGTCTTTATCCAGAGTGAGTCTTTACCCAGAGTGAGACTTTACCCAGAGTGAGTCTTGACCCAGAGTGAGTCTTTATCCAGAGTGAGTCTTTATCCAGATTGAGAATTTACCCAGAGTGAGACTTTACCCAGAGTGAGACTTTATCCAGAGTGAGACTTTACCCAGAGTGAGACTTTATCCAGAGTGAGACTTTATCCAGAGTGAGACTTTACCCAGAGTGAGACTTTACCCAGAGTGAGACTTTACCCAGAGTGAGACTTTATCCAGAGTGAGACTTTATCCAGAGTGAGACTTTATCCAGAGTGAGACTTTACCCAGAGTGAGTCTTGACCCAGAGTGAGTCTTTATCCAGAGTGAGTCTTTATCCAGAGTGAGACTTTACCCAGAGAGTCTTTACCCAGAGTGAGACTTTACCCAGAGTGAGTCTTGACCCAGAGTGAGTCTTTATCCAGAGTGAGTCTTTACCCAGAGTGAGACTTTATCCAGAGTGAGACTTTACCCAGAGAGTCTTTACCCAGAGTGAGTCTTTACCCAGAGTGAGACTTTATCCAGAGTGAGTCTTTACCCAGAGTGAGTCTTGACCCAGAGTGAGTCTTTACCCAGAGTGAGTCTTTATCCAGAGTGAGTCTTTACCCAGAGTGAGACTTTACCCAGAGTGAGTCTTTACCCAGAGTGAGTCTTTACCCAGAGTGAGTCTTGACCCAGAGTGAGTCTTTATCCAGAGTGAGACTTTATCCAGAGTGAGTCTTTACCCAGAGTGAGTCTTTATCCAGAGTGAGTCTTTATCCAGAGTGAGACTTTATCCAGAGTGAGTCTTTACCCAGAGTGAGTCTTTATCCAGAGTGAGTCTTTATCCAGAGTGAGTCTTTACCCAGAGTCAGTCTTTACCCAGAGTGAGTCTTTACCCAGAGTGAGACTTTATCCAGATTGAGACTTTATCCAGAGTGATTCTTTACCCAGAGTGAGACTTCATCCAGAGTGAGTCTTTACCCAGAGTGAGACTTTATCCAGAGTGAGTCTTTACCCAGAGTGAGACTTTACCCAGAGTGAGACTTTATCCAGAGTGAGTCTTTACCCAGAGTGAGACTTTACCCAGAGTGAGTCTTTACCCAGAGTGAGTCTTTACCCAGAGTGAGACTTTATCCAGATTGAGACTTTATCCAGAGTGAGACTTTATCCAGAGTGAGTCTTTACCCAGAGTGAGACTTTATCCAGAGTGAGTCTTTACCCAGAGTGAGACTTTATCCAGATTGAGACTTTATCCAGAGTGAGTCTTTACCCAGAGTGAGACTTTATCCAGAGTGAGTCTTTACCCAGAGTGAGACTTTATCCAGATTGAGACTTTATCCAGAGTGAGTCTTTACCCAGAGTGAGACTTTATCCAGAGTGAGTCTTTACCCAGAGTGAGACTTTATCCAGAGTGAGACTTTATCCAGAGTGAGACTTTATCCAGAGTGAGTCTTTACCCAGAGTGAGACTTTACCCAGAGTGAGACTTTATCCAGAGTGAGTCTTTACCCAGAGTGAGACTTTATCCAGAGTGAGACTTTACCCAGAGTGAGTCTTTACCCAGAGTGAGACTTTATCCAGATTGAGACTTTATCCAGAGTGAGACTTTATCCAGAGTGAGTCTTTACCCAGAGTGAGACTTTATCCAGAGTGAGTCTTTACCCAGAGTGAGTCTTTACCCAGAGTGAGACTTTATCCAGAGTGAGTCTTTACCCAGAGTGAGACTTTATGCAGATTGAGACTTTATCCAGAGTGAGTCTTTACCCAGAGTGAGACTTTATCCAGAGTGAGTCTTTACCCAGAGTGAGACTTTATCCAGAGTGAGACTTTATCCAGATTGAGACTTTATCCAGAGTGAGTCTTTACCCAGAGTGAGTCTTTACCCAGAGTGAGACTTTATCCAGAGTGAGACTTTATCCAGATTGAGACTTTATCCAGAGTGAGTCTTTACCCAGAGTGAGACTTTATCCAGAGTGAGACTTTATCCAGATTGAGACTTTATCCAGAGTGAGACTTTATCCAGATTGAGACTTTACCCAGAGTGAGACTTTATCCAGATTGAGACTTTATCCAGAGTGAGTCTTTACCCAGAGTGAGTCTTTACCCAGAGTGAGACTTTATCCAGAGTGAGACTTTATCCAGATTGAGACTTTATCCAGAGTGAGTCTTTACCCAGAGTGAGACTTTACCCAGAGTGAGACTTTATCCAGAGTGAGACTTTATCCAGATTGAGACTTTACCCAGAGTGAGACTTTATCCAGAGTGAGACTTTACCCAGAGTGAGTCTTTACCCATGGTTCCCAGTAATTTGGTGACCTCACCATTTCCCAGCACCCACCGTGGGGATCACAAAACTACACAGAATGTACAGCACAGAAACAGGCCATTCGGCCCAACTGGTCTATGCCAGCACTTATACTCCACAGGAGCCTCTTCCCACTCTAATTACCTCTTCCCACCCTCCCTCCCCCCGCCCCCGATATCCCTCTATTCCCTTCTCCCTCGTGTATACATCAAGCCTCCCCTTAAATGCGTGTGCTTTCTGCTTTAATCTTTTCTTGTGGCAGCGAGTTCCGCATTCTCACCACTCCCTGTACAGAAATTCCTCCTCCTGAATTCTGCTCGTGGCAATCTTATATCTGCCCACTGATTTGGCCTCACAGCGACCCTGCCTCAAATCCTGGGGACGGGATCATTAACATATAACAAGGGTGGTCATCAGGCCCCAGTTTGACCACGGGCCTGAGCGGGGAGACGAAGTCTGCCTTTCCCGCCAGGTCAAGCAAGCGGGAAGAGGAATCAGAGTCAGAGGTTACCCAAAGAGGCCGAGCCTTCCTACCTTCTCCTGACTCTCTTAGTGGGGCCAGAAGGAGCAGGAATTCTCCTCTGGTCTCTACAAAGATAGTTCAGGCCTCCCCAATCCTGGGCTTCCCACCTCAACCAATTGTGAGGTGCTCCTGGTAACCCTCCCCTGGGTGAGGGGGGGACCGTTCCTTCAGTCCCTGGGGGTGGCCTCCTCTCACCTGACTGTCCGCTCCCAGCTCCCACTTCCCGTCAGTTCCAGGCGGACGCCATCCGGGGGGCATGCAGGTGCGTTCCAGTCTCCCGGGTCTCACTCCACTGGGGTCAGGAAGGTTGGCTACCCTCCGTGACCCCCTGCTCACCCACCCGATTCCCACCCCAAGTTAAAATTGGGGTTTGAATGAATCACTTCACGGTGGGAGAGGGCCTTCACACAACGGCTGCAAGGAGAGGAACGTGACAGTGACCGGCTGACAGAGCGGCCACAGCCCAGACCCTGCACAGATACACAGCCCAGACCCTGCACAGATACACAGTCCGTACCCTGCACAGATACACAGTCCGTACCCTGCACAGATACACAGCCCACCCCCTGCACAGATACACAGCCCGTACCCTGCACAGATACACAGTCCATACCCTGCACAGATACACAGTCCATACCCTGCACAGATACACAGTCCGTACCCTGCACAGATACACAGTCCGTACCCTGCACAGATACACAGTCCGTACCCTGCACAGATACACAGCCCAGACCCTGCACAGATACACAGTCCGTACCCTGCACAGATACACAGTCCGTACCCTGCACAGATACACAGTCCGTACCCTGCACAGATACACAGCCCAGACCCTGCACAGATACACAGTCCGTACCCTGCACAGATACACAGCCCACCCCCTGCACAGATACACAGCCCAGACCCTGCACAGATACACAGTCCGTACCCTGCACAGATACACAGTCCGTACCCTGCACAGATACACAGTCCGTACCCTGCACAGATACACAGCCCAGACCCTGCACAGATACACAGTCCATACCCTGCACAGATACACAGCCCACCCCCTGCACAGATACACAGCCCAGACCCTGCACAGATACACAGTCCGTACCCTGCACAGATACACAGCCCAGACCCTGCACAGATACACAGTCCGTACCCTGCACAGATACACAGCCCACCCCCTGCACAGATACACAGTCCATACCCTGCACAGATACACAGCCCAGACCCTGCACAGATACACAGCCCAGACCCTGCACAGATACACAGTCCATACCCTGCACAGATACACAGCCCAGACCCTGCACAGATACACAGTCCGTACCCTGCACAGATACACAGTCCGTACCCTGCACAGATACACAGCCCAGACCCTGCACAGATACACAGCCCACCCCCTGCACAGATACACAGCCCAGACCCTGCACAGATACACAGCCCAGACCCTGCACAGATACACAGCCCAGACCCTGCACAGATACACAGTCCATACCCTGCACAGATACACAGCCCACCCCCTGCACAGATACACAGCCCAGACCCTGCACAGATACACAGTCTGTACCCTGCACAGATACACAGTCCGTACCCTGCACAGATACACAGCCCAGACCCTGCACAGATACACAGTCCGTACCCTGCACAGATACACAGCCCAGACCCTGCACAGATACACAGTCCGTACCCTGCACAGATACACAGTCCATACCCTGCACAGATACACAGTCCGTACCCTGCACAGATACACAGCCCAGACCCTGCACAGATACACAGTCCGTACCCTGCACAGATACACAGCCCACCCCCTGCACAGATACACAGCCCAGACCCTGCACAGATACACAGTCCGTACCCTGCACAGATACACAGCCCAGACCCTGCACAGATACACAGTCCATACCCTGCACAGATACACAGTCCATACCCTGCACAGATACACAGCCCGTACCCTGCACAGATACACAGCCCGTACCCTGCACAGATACACAGTCCATACCCTGCACAGATACACAGCCCAGACCCTGCACAGATACACAGCCCAGACCCTGCACAGATACACAGCCCAGACCCTGCACAGATACACAGCCCAGACCCTGCACAGATACACAGTCCATACCCTGCACAGATACACAGCCCACCCCCTGCTCAGATACACAGTCCGTACCCTGCACAGATACACAGTCCGTACCCTGCACAGATACACAGCCCAGACCCTGCACAGATACACAGTCCATACCCTGCACAGATACACAGTCCATACCCTGCACAGATACACAGTCCATACCCTGCACAGATACACAGTCCATACCCTGCACAGATACACAGTCCATACCCTGCACAGATACACAGCCCGTACCCTGCACAGATACACAGCCCGTACCCTGCACAGATACACAGTCCATACCCTGCACAGATACACAGCCCAGACCCTGCACAGATACACAGTCCATACCCTGCACAGATACACAGTCCATATCCTGCACAGATACACAGCCCAGACCCTGCACAGATACACAGCCCAGACCCTGCACAGATACACAGTCCATACCCTGCACAGATACACAGCCCACCCCCTGCACAGATACACAGTCCATACCCTGCACAGATACACAGTCCATACCCTGCACAGATACACAGTCCATACCCTGCACAGATACACAGTCCACCCCCTGCACAGATACACAGTCCATACCCTGCACAGATACACAGTCCATACCCTGCACAGATACACAGTCCATACCCTGCACAGATACACAGTCCACCCCCTGCACAGATACACAGCCCGTACCCTGCACAGATACACAGTCCGTACCCTGCACAGATACACAGTCCATACCCTGCACAGATACACAGTCCACCCCCTGCACAGATACACAGCCCGTACCCTGCACAGATACACAGTCCGTACCCTGCACAGATACACAGTCCGTACCCTGCACAGATACACAGTCCGTACCCTGCACAGATACACAGTCCGTACCCTGCACAGATACACAGCCCAGACCCTGCACAGATACACAGTCCATACCCTGCACAGATACACAGTCCATACCCTGCACAGATACACAGTCCATACCCTGCACAGATACACAGTCCATACCCTGCACAGATACACAGTCCATACCCTGCACAGATACACAGCCCGTACCCTGCACAGATACACAGCCCGTACCCTGCACAGATACACAGTCCATACCCTGCACAGATACACAGCCCAGACCCTGCACAGATACACAGTCCATACCCTGCACAGATACACAGTCCATATCCTGCACAGATACACAGCCCAGACCCTGCACAGATACACAGCCCAGACCCTGCACAGATACACAGTCCATACCCTGCACAGATACACAGCCCACCCCCTGCACAGATACACAGTCCATACCCTGCACAGATACACAGTCCATACCCTGCACAGATACACAGTCCATACCCTGCACAGATACACAGTCCACCCCCTGCACAGATACACAGTCCATACCCTGCACAGATACACAGTCCATACCCTGCACAGATACACAGTCCATACCCTGCACAGATACACAGTCCACCCCCTGCACAGATACACAGCCCGTACCCTGCACAGATACACAGTCCGTACCCTGCACAGATACACAGTCCATACCCTGCACAGATACACAGTCCACCCCCTGCACAGATACACAGCCCGTACCCTGCACAGATACACAGTCCGTACCCTGCACAGATACACAGTCCGTACCCTGCACAGATACACAGCCCGTACCCTGCACAGATACACAGTCCGTACCCTGCACAGATACACAGTCCGTACCCTGCACAGATACACAGTCCATACCCTGCACAGATACACAGTCCATACCCTGCACAGATACACAGTCCATACCTTGCACAGATCCATAACCCAGCTGGCATCTCCATTTTCCAAATATCCGTGGATCACAAAGACAGCCTTCTGATCGAAGGTGAAGTTGGAGACAGCGACAGTTGCAGGACTTGTCCCGCTAATTTCCTAAATAAATAACAGAGACAAAAGCACAGGAAGGAAAGAAACAGGTTCAGAAACAGAGCAAACTATTCCCTTCATTTGAATAATGTACAGTCAAGGACGCATCACTTGTCACATGATCTTTCGGTTCTTGGGCTGATAAATCTGTGTAAGTTCCAGGAACCATTGGACTCGACCCTCGGGGCTGGAATACACAGGGGTGGAAGTTATATTACAGTTTATATAAAGCTCTGGTCAGACCCCCGTCCGGAGAGACTGTGTTCAGTTCTGGGCACCGCACCTCAGGAAGGATATATTGGCCTTGGAGGGGGCGCAGCGCAGATTCACCAGAATGATACCGGGGCTAAAAGGGTTAAATTACGAGGACAGGTTGCACAGACTAGGCTTGTATTCCCTCGAGTATCGAAGATTAAGGGGTGATCTAATCGAGGTGTTTAAGATGATTAAAGGATTTGATAGGGTAGATATAGAGAAACTATTTCCTCTGTTTGGGAGAGTCCAGAACAAGGGGGCAGAACCTTAAAATTAGAGCCAGGCCGTTCAGGGGTGATGTCGGGAAGCACTTCCTCACACAAAGGGGAGTGGGAATCTGGAACTCTCTCCCCCAAAAAGCTGTTGAGGCTGGGGGTCAATTGAAAATTTCAAAACTGAGATTGATCGATTTTTGTTGGGTGAGGGGATTAAGGGAAATGGAACCAAGGCGGGTAAATGGAGTTAAGATACAGATCAGCCGTGATCTAATTGAATGGTGGAACAGGCTCGATGGGCTGAATGGCCTCCTCCTGTTCCTATGTTTCTCATTTAAATGGCAGTGGAAGAAACCCAGACCAAGTGTCAGCTGTGGCTCAGCGGGTCACCCTTTCACCCCTGAGTCAGAAGGTCGTGGGTTCAATCCCACTCCAGAGACCTGAACACAAAATCCAGGCCGACACTCCCAGTGCAGTACTGAGGGAGCGCTGCACTGTCGGAGGGTCAGTACTGAGGGAGCGCTGCACTGTCGGAGGGTCAGTACTGAGGGAGCGCTGCACTGTCGGAGGGTCAGTACTGAGGGAGTGCCGCACTGTCGGAGGGTCAGTACTGAGGGAGCGCTGCACTGTCGGAGGGTCAGTACTGAGGGAGCGCTGCACTGTCGGAGGGTCAGTACTGAGGGAGCGCTGCACTGTCGGAGGGTCAGTACTGAGGGAGCGCTGCACTGTCGGAGGGTCAGTACTGAGGGAGCGCTGCACTGTTGGAGGGGCAGTACTGAGGGAGCGCTGCACTGTCGGAGGGTCAGTACTGAGGGAGCGCTGCACTGTCGGAGGGTCAGTACTGAGGGAGCGCTGCACTGTCGGAGGGTCAGTACTGAGGGAGCGCTGCACTGTTGGAGGGGCAGTACTGAGGGAGCGCTGCACTGTCGGAGGGTCAGTACTGAGGGAGCGCTGCACTGTCGGAGGGTCAGTACTGAGGGAGCGCTGCACTGTCGGAGGGTCAGTACTGAGGGAGCGCTGCACTGTCGGAGGGTCAGTACTGAGGGAGTGCTGCACTGTCGGAGGGTCAGTACTGAGGGAGTGCTGCACTGTCGGAGGGTCAGTACTGAGGGAGCGCTGCACTGTCGGAGGGTCAGTACTGAGGGAGTGCCGAACTGTTGGAGGGGCTTTCAGATGAGACGTTAAAGTGAGGCTCCACTCGGGTGGTCTTAAAAGATCCCATGGCACTATTTTGAAGGAGTTCTCCCCGGTGTCCTGGCCAATATTTATCCCTCAACCAACATAACTAAAAAACAGATTATCTGGTCATTATCACATTGCTGTTTGTGGGATCTTGCTGTGTGCAAATTGGCTGTCGCATTTCCTACATTACAACAGTGACTACACTTCAAAAGTACTTCATTGGCTATAAAACGACAGTGCAGCACTCCCTCAGTACTGACCCTCCAACAGTGTGGCGCTCCCTCAGTACTGACCCTCCGACAGTGCAGCACTCCCTCAGTACTGACCCTCCGACAGTGCGGCGCTCCCTCAGTACTGACCCTCCGACAGTGCAGCGCTCCCTCAGTACTGACCCTCCGACAGTGCGGCAGTCCCCCTGTACTGCACCAAAATGTAGTGTTTCGCATTATGTCACTTTACATACACTCCATACACTAGTTTCTGCTCGTTGTTTCTCTGCCTCTGGTGATCGTCTTTGCCAGGTGGGCCTGGGTGAAGTTGTCCTTACCTGATAATTGTCTGGGTTGAGCCTCGTGTACAGTAGGAAGCGCGTATTGATCTGCTCAGGGCTCCAGGGGGTCCTGGTGACGGGCCTCTCCTTTGTCCCCGTCCATGGATATCCATCTGGGAAACAGCCAAGTCTATCGTAGCAAACGGTCTCAGCTTCACAGAAATGTGATGTCGACAGGAGAGGAGAGAAAGCAGAATCAGTGAGAAATCCAACACGATATACACAGTGCGTCCTGTACTCGTAATATTCTGTCTAATAAAACTACTGCAGTTTGAATCACATGGTGCAATATGAGGGGAGCATATCACATGGTATAACATCGCTACAGTACGTGTCACATGGTATAATATCGCTACGGTACGTGTCACATGGTATAACATCGCTACGGTACGTGTCACATGGTATAATATCGCTACGGTACGTGTCACATGGTATAACATCGCTACGGTACGTGTCACATGGTATAATATCGCTACGGTACGTGTCACATGGTATAACATCGCTACGGTACGTGTCACATGGTATAACATCGCTACAGTACGTGTCACATGGTATAATATCGCTACGGTACGTGTCACATGGTATAATATCGCTACGGTACGTGTCACATGGTATAACATCGCTACGGTACGTGTCACATGGTATAACATCGCTACAGTACGTGTCACATGGTATAACATCGCTACAGTACGTGTCACATGGTATAATATCGCTACGGTACGTGTCACATGGTATAATATCGCTACGGTACGTGTCACATGGTATAATATCGCTACAGTACGTGTCACATGGTATAACATCGCTACAGTACGTGTCACATGGTATAACATCGCTACAGTACGTGTCACATGGTATAACATCGCTACAGTACGTGTCACATGGTACGATATCGCCAATCCTTTAAGAAACGTTTCCTGGTTCCTTACCATTGACTCGGGTGAGAAAGAACACGACAGAAATCCACAGCCTCAGCATCTGCAAGAGAAATGGAACTGTGATATCAACACAGCACAAGCAGGCGTGGGAACTTTAACCTTTGAGAGAGGCACCTCCTCATATGGCAAACTTACCGTCATCTTTTTTATAAACATATTAGCTCAGAAACTTGACTGTGCAATGTTAGTGTGCAGACAAATGAAGGAGGTGCTGAGTTATTAGAAACAGCATCTTGTTAATTCACTTTAAGTGTTTGTTACAGCATCAAATCTAAGTCTGTGATACTCACTGAACTGGCACTCTCCCAGCTTACGAACCAGTCCCTCGTGTGCTGTAACTCTCTCCCTCGTGAGCTGGAACTCTCTCCCTCGTGTGCTGTAACTCTCTCTCTCGTGTGCTGTAACTCTCTCTCTCGTGTGCTGTAACTCTCTCCCTCGTGTGCTGTAACTCTCTCTCTCGTGTGCTGTAACTCTCTCCCTCGTGTGCTGTAACTCTCTCTCTCTCGTGTGCTGTAACTCTCTCTCTCGTGTGCTGTAACTCTCTCCCTCGTGTGCTGTAACTCTCTCCCTCGTGTGCTGTAACTCTCCCTCGTGTGCTGTAACTCTCTCCCTCGTGTGCTGTAACTCTCTCTCTCTCGTGTGCTGTAACTCTCTCTCTCATGTGCTGTAACTCTCTCTCTCGTGTGCTGTAACTCTCTCCCTCGTGTGCTGTAACTCTCCCTCGTGTGCTGTAACTCTCTCTCTCGTGTGCTGTAACTCTCTCTCGTGTGCTGTAACTCTCTCTCGTGTGCTGTAACTCTCTCTCGTGTGCTGTAACTCTCCCTCGTGTGCTGTAACTCTCTCCCTCGTGTGCTGTAACTCTCTCTCGTGTGCTGTAACTCTCTCCCTCGTGTGCTGTAACTCTCTCTCGTGTGCTGTAACTCTCTCTCTCTCGTGTGCTGTAACTCTCTCCCTCGTGTGCTGTAACTCTCTCCCTCGTGTGCTGTAATTCTCTCCCTCGTGTGCTGTAACTCTCTCTCTCGTGTGCTGTAACTCTCTCTCTCGTGTGCTGTAACTCACTCTCTCGTGTGCTGTAACTCTCTCCCTCGTGTGCTGTAATTCTCTCCCTCGTGTGCTGTAACTCTCTCTCTCGTGTGCTGTAACTCTCTCTCTCTCGTGTGCTGTAACTCTCCCTCGTGTGCTGTAACTCTCTCCCTCGTGTGCTGTAACTCTCTCCCTCGTGTGCTGTCACTCTCTCCCTCGTGTGCTGTAACTCTCTCTCTCGTGTGCTGTAACTCTCTCCCTCGTGTGCTGTAACTCTCTCTCTCGTGTGCTGTAACTCTCTCCCTCGAGTGCTGTAACTCTCTCCCTCGTGTGCTGTAACTCTCTCCCTCGTGTGCTGTAACTCTCTCTCTCGTGTGCTGTAACTCTCTCTCGTGTGCTGTAACTCTCTCTCTCGTGTGCTGTAACTCTCTCTCGTGTGCTGTAACTCTCTCTCTCGTGTGCTGTAACTCTCTCTCTCGTGTGCTGTAACTCTCTCCCTCGTGTGCTGTAACTCTCTCCCTCGTGTGCTGTAACTCTCTCTCGTGTGCTGTAACTCTCTCTCGTGTGCTGTAACTCTCTCTCTCGTGTGCTGTAACTCTCCCTCGTGTGCTGTAACTCTCTCTCCCTCGTGTGCTGTAACTCTCTCTCGTGTGCTGTAACTCTCTCTCTCGTGTGCTGTAACTCTCTCTCTCGTGTGCTGTAACTCTCTCCCTCGTGTGCTGTAACTCTCTCCCTCGTGTGCTGTAACTCTCTCTCGTGTGCTGTAACTCTCTCTCGTGTGCTGTAACTCTCTCCCTCGTGTGCTGTAACTCTCTCTCGTGTGCTGTAACTCTCTCTCGTGTGCTGTAACTCTCTCTCGTGTACTGTAACTCTCTCTCTCGTGTGCTGTAACTCTCTCCCTCGTGTGCTGTAACTCTCTCTCTCGTGTGCTGTAACTCTCTCTCGTGTGCTGTAACTCTCCCTCGTGTGCTGTAACTCTCTCTCTCTCGTGTGCTGTAACTCTCTCTCTCGTGTGCTGTAACTCTCTCTCTCGTGTGCTGTAACTCTCTCTCTCGTGTGCTGTAACTCTTTCCCTCGTGTGCTGTAACTCTCTCCCTCGTGTGCTGTAACTCTCTCTCTCGTGTGCTGTAACTCTCTCCCTCGTGTGCTGTAACTCTCTCTCGTGTGCTGTAACTCTCTCTCTCGTGTGCTGTAACTCTCTCTCTCGTGTGCTGTAACTCTCTCTCGTGTGCTGTAACTCTCTCTCTCGTGTGCTGTAACTCTCTCTCTCGTGTGCTGTAACTCTCTCCCTCGTGTGCTGTAACTCTCTCTCTCTCGTGTGCTGTAACTCTCTCTCGTGTGCTGTAACTCTCTCTCTCGTGTGCTGTAACTCTCTCTCTCGTGTGCTGTAACTCTCTCCCTCGTGTGCTGTAACTCTCTCTCTCGTGTGCTGTAACTCTCTCCCTCGTGTGCTGTAACTCTCCCTCGTGTGCTGTAACTCTCTCCCTCGTGTGCTGTAACTCTCTCCCTCGTGTGCTGTAACTCTCTCCCTCGTGTGCTGTAACTCTCTCTCCCTCGTGTGCTGTAACTCTCTCCCTCGTGTGCTGTAACTCTCTCCCTCGTGTGCTGTAACTCTCTCCCTCGTGTGCTGTAACTCTCTCCCTCGTGTGCTGTAACTCTCTCTCTCGTGTGCTGTAACTCTCTCTCTCGTGTGCTGTAACTCTCTCTCTCGTGTGCTGTAACTCTCTCTCCCTCGTGTGCTGTAACTCTCTCCCTCGTGTGCTGTAACTCTCTCCCTCGTGTGCTGTAACTCTCTCCCTCGTGTGCTGTAACTCTCTCTCCCTCGTGTGCTGTAACTCTCTCCCTCGTGTGCTGTAACTCTCTCCCTCGTGTGCTGTAACTCTCTCCCTCGTGTGCTGTAACTCTCTCTCCCTCGTGTGCTGTAACCCTCTCCCTCGTGTGCTGTAACTCTCTCCCTCGTGTGCTGTAACTCTCTCCCTCGTGTACTGTAACTCTCTCCCTCGTGTACTGTAGCTCCTCTGAACTCTCCTCTCTTGTTCCTCATGAGTTACAAACTCTCCTTCTTCCCTGCATCCTCCCTGTGTTGGAATCAAGACTCAAAGAACCTTCTCCTACTCTAACTCATTTTTTCCCAGGATCTCAAACCTGTGGAACTTCTCCCCTCCCTCAGTCTTCCCTCCCTCAATATCCCCTCCCTCAGTCTCCCCTCCCTCAGTCTCCACTCCCTTAGACTCGCCCTGCACAATTTTCCCCTTCAAGTATTTATCCAATTCCCTTTTGAAAGTTATTATTGAATCTGCTTCCACCGCCCTTTCAGGCAGCGCATTCCAGATCATCACAACTCGCTGCGTAAAAAACATTCTCCTCATCTCCCCCCTGGCTCTTTTGCCAATTACCTTAAATCTGTGCCCTCTGGTTATCGACCCTCCCGCCACTGGTACTGTTCTAACTATGAGACTCAAGCTTTCACTGTGCTCCTCAATTAATAAACTGCTACTTAACTGTCATTGAGTCATTGTCAGAAGTGACAAATGTTGAATGTTGCAGGTGAGAAATGAAGCAATAAACATGGTGACTCACCTCGTCCTGCGCTCCGTCACAGTGTGCTCAGTGCTACTCTCTGCTGCTCTTTATATCATCTCATCGATTGCCTGATCGTTTTAAACATCAGTTTAAAATGTGTGAAGTGCACAGATGTACTCTGGAGAATGTCAAACACATTATCCAGATGCTTCATTCACTCTGTCACTCCCACAAGGTCAGAAGATATTGGGCGGAAAAAAGCAAGAAGCACAAGCCTGATCCAATTAAAGCCTCGATTTTAACCCCTCGTCCGACAAGAACGGTGTGTGTGTGGGTGGGGAAGGGTTAAAATAACAGCAAGGTGGCAGTCCCCGAATCCACATCACCAGTAGTTGGGTGAAGGGAGTGGGAGATGCACAAGGCACGAGAATCAGAGGAACAAACAGTTTGAGGAGGGGGTGTAGGACTGGAGGAGGTTACAGAGATAAGGGAGGGGTGTAGGGCTGGAGGAGGTTACAGAGATAAGGGAGGGGTGTAGGACTGGAGGAGGTTACAGAGATAAGGGAGGGGTGTAGGGCTGGAGGAGGTTACAGAGATAAGGGAGGGGTGTAGGACTGGAGGAGGTTACAGAGATAAGGGAGGGTGAGGCCATGGAGGGATTTGAAAACAAGGATAAGAATTTTAAAATCGAGGCGTTCCTGGACCAGGAGCCAATGTAGGTCAGCGAGCACAGGGGGTGATGGGTGAACAGGACTTGGTTCGAGTTGGGACACGGGCAGCAGAGTTTTGAATGAGCTGCAGTTTAGGGAGGGTGGAAGATGGGAGGCCGGGCAGGAGAGCATTGGAATAGTCCAGTCTGGAGTTGGTAAAGGCATGGATGAGGGTTTCAGTGGTAGATGGGTTAATCTTCCCTGTACCATTCCAATTTTAGTGTATGTGCTTGGGTAAGGGTGACGTTACAGTGGTGTAAGTAGGCAGTCCGAGTGATTGGGAGGATATGGATTCAGATCCCCAGTATGGGGGTGAGGCTCTGAACAGTCTGATTCAGCCTGAGACAGTGGCCAGGAAGTGGGATTAAGGTAATGGTCGTCAGGGAAAATTTGTTCCATTGTACAAATGAGTTAATTTTTAATACCAGTTACTTATATTTAATAACATTCCATCCATTATCGCTAAATGAATATATTTTTCTTTCCTAAGTGACATGTTTTCATTTAGTTATCACTGCAAAATACCACCAGTAACCTTGGGAGATAAGAGTAAAATCCGGTAAATTAATTTGTATTTTATACAAAGCTCCGTGACATCACGGAAGATCAATTATTCTCCTCCGGTGGGCTGAACATCAGTGGCACCGGGTGGGGCAAGCAGGACGATGGGGTTACAGGTTGTGGGGTATTGGGGTTCCCTGTCCCCATGTGATGTATTGGGGTTCCCTGTCCCCATGTGATGTATTGGGGTTCCCTGTCCCCATGTGATGTATTGGGGTTCCCTGTCCCCGTGTGATGTATTGGGGTTCCCTGTCCCCGTGTGATGTATTGGGGTTCCCTGTCCCCATGTGATGTATTGGGGTTCCCTGTCCCCATGTGATGTATTGGGGTTCCCTGTCCCCGTGTGGGGTATTGGGGTTCCCTGTCCCCATGTGATGTATTGGGGTTCCCTGTCCCCATGTGATGTATTGGGGTTCTCTGTCCCCATGTGATGTATTGGGGTTCCCTGTCCCCGTGTGATGTATTGGGGTTCCCTGTCCCCATGTGATGTATTGGGGTTCCCTGTCCCCATGTGATGTATTGGGGTTCCCTGTCCCCATGTGATGTATTGGGGTTCCCTGTCCCCGTGTGATGTATTGGGGTTCCCTGTCCCCATGTGATGTATTGGGGTTCCCTGTCCCCATGTGATGTATTGGGGTTATCCCCACACACTAACACAACTGGATGCTGCAGTGGGGGTAGTTTAGGGCTATTCTGGATGAATGGGCTGAATGGCCTCCCCTTCCATCGATGTTTTGTGCTCTTGTGAACTCCGTCTGACCTTTAATTGCCAACCGTGAACAGAAGGCCTGTCCCTTTAAGTGAGGTTTAATCCGTAAAGGAGATTTTCATTTGCCCGAACCGTCGTAAAATGGAAGAGAAGCGGCCGGCGGTTTGCCAGTACTACCGTAAAGTGACACCGCCTTCTCTTTATAAGGGGAGGTCGGTGTCGCAAAGAGCGCCAGATGGTGGTGAAAATGGCGGCGGTGCCGGAGCTGCCGACACCGAGCGAGGCCTCGGGCCCGTCCCCGTCCCCGTCCCCGTCCCCGGCCCCATCTCCATCCCCGGCCCCCTCCCCGACACCGGCCCCCGCCCCGGCCCCGGCCCCCGCACTGAAAGTGGAGCCGAGTGAAACCCCGCCCGACAACAACAACAAGCCGGCCCCCGGCCCGGCCCCGGCTCCGGCTCCGACTCCAGCCCCCGGCCCAGCTCCGGCTCCTGCCCCCGGCCCGGCTCCGACTCCAGCCCCCGGCCCGGCTCCGGCCCCGGCCCCCGGGCCCGACCTGACGGACAAGCAGACACTGCTGGCCGTGCTGCAGTTCCTGAAGAAGAATCACTTCAAGGAGGCCGAGGAGATCCTGCGGAAGGAGGCCAACCTGCAGGAGGTGCTCGACGAGTCGCTGCTGAGGGCGGCCGGCCAGCGGGGCTCCGACTCGGTGCACCAGCCCGACGTCAGCTCGGTGCTCTCGGCCTACAGCAACGAGGGCGACCCGACCCTGTACGAGGAATACTACACCGGCCTCAAGGGCTTCATCGAGACGGCGCTCGACGCCTTCAAGGCCGAGCTGTCCACCCTGCTGTACCCGGTCTTCGTGCACCTGTACCTGGAGCTGGTGTACAACGAGCATGAGAGGGAGGCGCGGCACTTCTTCCACAAGTGAGGGGCTAGTAATATAATAATATACAAAATATCACCGGGACAGCACAGGAGGAGGACATTCGGCCCATCGTGCCCGTACCAGCTCTTTGAAAGAGCCATCCAATTAGTCCCACTCCCCCCTGCCCTTTCCCCATAGTCCTGTAAATTTTTCCTGTTCAAGTATTTATCCAATTCCCTTTTGAAAGTTATTATTGAATCTGCTTCCACCGCCCTCTCAGGCAGCGCATTCCAGATCAGAACAACTCGCTGCGTAAAAAATGTTTCCTCATCGCCCCTCTGGTTCTTTTGCCGATCACCTTAAATCTGTGTCCTCTGGTTACCGACCCTCCTGCCACTGGAAACAGTTTCTCCTTATTTACTCTGTCAAAACTGTTCATGATTTTGAACATCTCTATCAAATCTCCCCTTAACCTTCTCTGTTCTAAGGAGAACAATCCCAGCTTCTCCAGTCTCTCCACACAACTGAAGTCCCTCATCCCTGGGACCATTCTAGTAAATCTCCTCATCTCGCTCTCCAAAGCCCTGACATCCTTCCTAAAGTGTGGTGCCCAGAATTGAACACAATCCTCCAGCTGAGGCTGAACCAGTGATTTATAAAGGTTTAGCGTAACTTCCTTGCTTTTGTACTCTCTGCCTCTATTAATAAAGCCCAGGCTCCCATCTGCTTTTTTAACAGTCTTCTCAACTCAAAGATTTGTGTACAGGTCTTTCTGTATAATAAATATAATATAATCAATATAAAATATAATATAACATCAATATATAAACATCTTAACAGCTGGTGTGCAATGAGAATGAGAGGGAGGTGTGACATTTCTTCCACAAGTGAGGGATTAATAATATATGAAATATTAAATGTAATATAACATCAATATATTAACAGCGGGAGCTGACGTACAGCGAGAATGGGATGGGAGGCTCAGCATTTCAATGAGTAGAGGGTTAATATATAAAATATGATATAAATATAACTAACAGCTCGTTGTCAGGAGCATGAGAGGGAGGGAGAGGATTAATATAGTATAATCTAAAATAGTACAACATCGTTATTTAAACAGTTAACAGCTGGATCTGGTGTACAGTGAGCATGAGAAGGAGGTGTGACACTTCCACAAGTGAGAGATTAATAAATAAAATATAAAATAAACATCTCACACATAGACCTGTACCATGAGCTGGGGTACAGCAAGCATCAGAGTGAGCCATGACACTTCCACTAGTGTATATCTCATAAAATACAGATGATATATTGATATACATTAGTATATTTTATAATACATCTAATATACGCAGCTGAAACTGGTGTATAATGAGCATGAGGAGGCGTGAGACTTGAACAAGTGAGAGGATTATAATTAATAATTTATATACCAGTATATTATACATCTAATAATATAAACACGTGTGGACTGTAAGTTATATCCTGGCGATCTATTCTGTGAATATGCATCCAGCTCTAGCTCTGATATTGTGTTTAAATCTAACACTTCAGCTAATCCGCATCTTTATTATTCTCATGATGTGGGCAACCTTGGAAAGGCCACATTTTCTGCCTAGCGCTGTTGCCCTGGTCACTTCAGAGGGCATTAAGAATCTACCACATAGGTGGCAGGATCCCTAATGAACTGGTTGGGTTTTTACAACAATCTTGCAGCTTTCATATTTTATTGGATTCAGTTTCGCAACTTGCCCTGGTGAGATTTGACCTTGGGGTCCTCTGGGTTGCTGGTCCAGTGTTATAATCACGAGGCTGCCGTACCCAACATACCCGTATAGGGCCCTGGTCTGCACACAGTTGCTACATCCACACTGGACCCACTCCCACCCCAAAAAGCACGGCCCAGTCCGCTCCCCGACCACTGATCGGGACACTGTCCACTCAGGCCCAATATTAACCACATTCTGAATCACAGGAGCTCCCATGTCATTGATTATTGGGGTAGAGGAAGTTCTAACTGGCTGCATGGGATTGCTTAGTGTGAAACAGAAGTAAGGTTGATCTGAGGTGGGCACAAGGCACTATGTGGCGGTGGTGAGGGGGTGGGGGTTAGATGAAGCTAAAAGGGAGCAGGTGGGAGATAGGGCAGGTGGGGGATGGTGGGGCGGCCAGAGCTTGTGGGGGAGGGGAGGGTGGAGCAGTTGGGGAGCGTGGGGGGTGGGCTTGGAGCAGTTAGGTGCACTGTTCTACGGGCTGACGGTGCACATTTATGTTTTGGTTTTGTTTTCTGGTCCTTTCTCATCACATGATAAATAACATTATGGGCAATGACCAGTCAGCAGCGCTGCAGGCAGCCCACTGTCGCACATTGATGCACGTTTACACGATACTTGTAACACGCCCCATGATGTTGCTCGTGGAGTGGGAGAGTGTGTGTTGTTTTCTGACATGGACACACTTATCCCACCTCAGCCATCTTTCCTGCTCTCAGCGGAGTCTGAGATGCTGCCTCCCATAGCGGAGTTTCTCTCCATCCTCCCATTCCCCCCCCCCCAGCTCAACAGGTTCTTTCGTCTTTCACTTCCACCCCAAGAAATGGGTCCTTTCTCTCCACCTCCCATTACAGGCTCTCTCTCTCATCACTTGAACAAGATTTCCCAAACCTCGAAGTGGGTCTTTTCCCCTTGGCCAGCACCTTGAAGGCCTCTTCCCCCTCCTCCCAAACATTTCTTTCTCTCTTTTCCTGTTCTCGACCGCAGTGCTCTTGAAATAAGTGATGTTGGGAGTTTTGTCGGGGACAGACCCCTCCGTATATTTTGGGGCCACAGTTGGTGATGGAGGCGTGTTATTTTTTGCAGGTGATGGCTCCTAGGAAATTTAGCCTTTTACATCGAAGATGGACTTCTATGCGTCCGTGTTTTATTTGCTTCCAAATGGGGGAGTCCGCTAACCTGAGGGAAGGGTAGACTCCAGTCCCCAATTGCGTTTTGGGGTTCCGGGGGTGGGGGGCAGAAGGGGAGGGGAGCTCTCCTGTCGGTGAAGGGGGCAGAATCGAGGTTTAGAGTCAATTTTCTTTCTGTTTGTGTTTCTTAGGAGTGTATCGTGGTGTTGGTGAGGAAATGGGGAGTGGGCTGGATGCTGGAGAGTCACTGTGGGAATGTGGGCACGGCTTCCCCTGTAGAATATTGGCAGCTGTGCACTAAATCAGCACAGGACCGTCTGGCAGAGGTGGTGTTGCCCAAGTTCCGGGTGCAGCTTGTCACAGAATTAACCTGTTTTCTGGTTTGCTGCAGGTATCATGGGGATCAGGAAGGTTATTACCATGGCGACCTGCGCGTGCTGGCTGGGCTGTCGAAGAAGGAGCACATGCAGGGCAACGAGACGGTGCTGGATTTTCGCACCAGCAAGTTCGTGCTGCGCATCTCGCGGGACTCGTACCAGTGCCTGAAACGCCACCTGCAGGAGAGGCACAACAACCAGATCTGGAACATCGTGCAGGAGCACCTGTTCATCGACGTGTTCGACGGCATGCCCAGGAGTAAGCAGCAAATCGAGATAACATCCGGGGGGATGGCCGGAGAAGCCAAGAGGGAGGCAAATAAAACAAAGGTATGGAGTACTGTGTACCGTTTTAGTCTCCTTATCTCCTTATCATATCTAAGGAAGGATATATTTGCCTTAGAGACGGTGCAATGAAGGTTCACTAGATTAATTCCTGGGATGAGAGGGTTGACCTATGAGGAGAGATTGAGTAGAATGGGCCTATACTCTCTGGAGTTCAGAAGAATGAGAGGTGATCTCATTGAAATGTATAAAATTCTTAGAGGGCTTGACAGGGTAGATGCTAAGAGGTTGTTTCCCCTGGCTGGAGAGTCTAGAACTAGGGGGCATAGTCTCAGGATAAGGGGTCGGCCATTTAAGACTGAGATGAGGAATTTTTTCACTCAGAGGGTTGTGAATCTTTGGAATTCCCTACCCCAGAGGGCTGTGGATGCTGATCATTGAGTATATTCAAGACTGAGATCGATAGATTTTTGGACACTAGGGGAATCGAGGGATATGGGAATTGGGCAGGAAAGTGGAGTTGAGGTCGAAGATCAGCCATGATCTGATTGAATGGGGAGCAGGCTCGAGGGGCTGAATGGCCTACTCCTGCTCCTATTTCTTTAGTTCTTTTGTAAGGAATGCTCGTTCTCTACTGAATCGCCAGGGGGTTGGCAGACAGTTGGATGCTTTTTATTCTCTCCTCGACTAGCTGAGGTAGGTTCCCAGAGGCACCCTCACCCAATTCTTTGCTTGAACCCAAACTGAGTATCAGCGGGCCATTCAACTATTGTGGGCATCCCAGCCATGGGCAGTCGTGTCTCCAGCTGATGCACAGCTTGACTTTCCAATGGGGATTGCTGGATAATGATCAGCAGCAAGTACCCAGGCTGAGATTATAATCTCCCCTCACCACGGGGGAGATCAGCATACTACTGCTGGCACTGAGCCATCGAGAGGCAGCTCAATCTCCGGGGGTTCCTGTGTACCAGATCTCCGGGGGATCTCCTGATCACAAGCTAGTGCCCCATGCTGGAATGTGTGCGCGTGGACAGGATCAGGGCCGCTATGATGCCTTCCATGGTTGGATAGCCTGCCGTCACTCACTGTTCAGGCACACACATGAAGCATGGCCACTTGAGTGAAGTAGCAGAGGACCTGTACACCAGGATGGAGTTGACACCTTCAAGAGAGGAGAGGAACAAACTGAAGCAAGAGGAGGGTAGGGGTGATAAAATGTACCAGATACTGCCATGCAGTGTTGATTTGCTGGACCTGAGTGCCCTGTGCAGTCTCTGGGTGGGTAGATCAGGACGCTGGGCTCAGTTAACTCTGTGAACTCTGGGCAGGTTTTCTTTGGGCTGTTGAAGGAGCCGGAGATTGAGCTGCCCCTCGACGATGAGGATGAGGAAGGAGAGAACGAGGAAGGGAAGCCAAAGAAGAAAAAGCCAAAGAAGGACAGCCTGAGTGCAAAGAGCAAGAAGCAGGACCCCAACGCCCCTCCGCAGAACAGGTGAGTGGGGCAGCACTGTACACAAGCTGCATCCTTCCACCTCCTCAGTCTCAGTGAGCGCTGTCAAGCTGTTGGATAATGTCTACACTTAGCAGCTGAGCTCTGTCCTCAATGATTAATTGTTGCCAGTAGAGTGGCAATTTTTAAAATATTTTTTTACGAGACACTGGGGTAATTTTAACTTTGAACGATGGTGTAAAACGGGCGATAGTGGATCAGCCGCCCGTGACAGCTCTCCCCATTTTAATTTCCATTATGAAATTCAGGAGAAGTGTACAACAGACAGCTGATTCGATATCGCCCGTTACACACTCACCCAGAGTTAAAATTACCCCCAGTGTGTTTTAAAATCGATCAGCCAGTGTCAGCTGTGTGCATCTTGAGGCGAGCAGAACCAGGGCAGTAGCGTTAAGGATGTGACCCTGACGATAGCGGGGAGCACTCTCCAAAACTGGTTCAGCAAATGATGGTTAAGTTTGCATTTAAACTTCATTAAAAAAAAAGGAGTCGTGTTTAAGGTATTGGCACTGTTTGAGAAACAATTCTACAGGCAGGAGAAGTGAGATGTGATATTTCACCCTCACCGGCACAAGTGGGGCATGAAGCTACACTGCTGGGATCTCTGGACGTTTTGCTGCAGTGATCAGCACATGTGTTGATGGTGCAGGAATTGGCAGCAGTGCTCTGTATTTCAGCTCTGATTTAATCATATCCTTTCCTTTCATTATTAGCCATTAGCAGCACTCACTAACCAGGGTGTAACGGTGGAGTCTGCCCGTCACACTGTAGAACACTGAATTTTACTTCTCAGTTCCAGATTTATTATGGAAAACTTTCCTTTATTCAATCAAAAAAAGTGAATTTTGTAATACAAGTTTCTAATGTTTGATGGAAAGAGTACATACCAGGTTGTGAACATACTTTTGCTACAACAAACACTCCCAGGGCAGGTACAGCATGGGTTAGATACAGAGTAAAGCTCCCTCTACACTGTCCCATCAAACACTCCCAGGGCAGGTACAGCACGGGTTAGATACAGAGTAAAGCTCCCTCTACACTGTCCCATCAAACACTCCCAGGGCAGGTACAGCACGGGTTAGATACAGAGTAAAGCTCCCTCTACACTGTCCCATCAAACACTCCCAGGGCAGATACAGCACGGGTTAGATACAGAGTAAAGCTCCCTCTACACTGTCCCATCAAACACTCCCAGGGCAGGTACAGGGTTAGACACAGAGTAAAGCTCCCTCTACACTGTCCCATCAAACACTCCCAGGGCAGGTACAGCACGGGTTAGATACAGAGTAAAGCTCCCTCTACACTGACCCATCAAACACTCCGAGGGCAGGTACAGCATGGGTTAGATACAGAGTAAAGCTCCCTCTACACTGTCCCATCAAACACTCCCAGGGCAGGTACAGGGTTAGATACAGAGTAAAGCTCCCTCTACACTGAATGAACAATGTGCCTCTGCCCCAAACTTAGAAGAGCACCCGATCCTCCAGTGACATTTTCCATTTCCCCCACCAGTCAACCTGTATCCCGTCTGAGTGAGATTGCCTGATTATGAACAGTTTTGTGCTGTGAATCCATGCCCACTGGACACTGCCAGATTCAGAATATTGTTGAGAATTGTTCTTTATTGATCTTATTGAATGGCGGAGTAGGCTCAAGGGGCCGATTGGCCTACTCCTGCTCCTATTTCTTATGTTCTTTAATCTATTTTCTCCCCTCCCCACCCCACCACCCCCCCCCCCAAACTCAGAATTCCGCTTCCTGAGTTGAAAGATTCCGACAAACTGGACAAGATCATGATAATGAAGGAAGCCACAAAGAGGGTGAAGCTTGGCCCAGACTGCCTGCCCTCCATCTGCTTTTACACCTTCCTCAATGCCTACCAGGTTAGTGAGGCCTGCCCAGCGACATGCTGCAGCTTATAGTATTAATCCTGTCCCTGCCAGGAACTGCTCGCCCTCCCCCCGGTTACCCGCCTGCAATCAGGGAGTTGTGGATGAAGTCCTGTGTCTTCCCACTCGGTGCCTCGCTGTGCCGAGGAACTTTCCAACCTTTGGAGAAATCCAGGTGGAAATGAGATTGTTGGTTCGAGGCACAGGTGCAGAATATTGCACAGAGAAGGATGGTTCCAGGGAGAGAGCTGGGGGGTTGGTGAAAGGACTTCTGGGTCAGTGTCGTCCAAAACGTTAGCTACTAGCCACATAGAAACACAGAAAATAGGAGCAGGAGTAGGCCATTCGGCCCTTCGAGCCTGCTCCGCCATTCAATATGATCATGGCTGATCCTCTATCTCAATACCATATTCCCGCTCTCTCCCCATACCCCTTGATGACTTTTGTGTCTAGAAATCTATCAATCTCCTTCTTCAATATATTCAGTGACTTGGCCTCCACAGCCTGACATGTGGCTAATTGGGAATCCAGATGTGGCTAATTGTATTTCTGATTTAGTAAATAAAAAATGAGTAATAGACTCTCGTTGGGCATGTGATCTCAATACTCATTCGCACGGTGTGTGCATGTGAACTTTAACCTTTTTGTGCATTTGTTGGTAAAATGTTACAATGCAAAGCCGAGTGTGGGAGTGTTTGATCATTGTGAGCACTTCACTTCCTGGGTTACTGAATGGTAAAGTAAATATACACATGTGGAGTCCATTTACCTGTATTGTGTGTAAGGTGTTTTCTATTAAAATTAGTGCTTGTGGCTACAATGGTGTCACTGCCGGCCGAAAAGGAGCTATCCAGCTTGATCCCACTTTCCAGCACTTGGTCTGTAGCCCTGTAGGTTACAGCACTTCAGGTGCACATCCAGGTACTTTTTAAATGAGTTGAGGGTTTCTGCCTCTACCACCCTCTCAGGCAGTGAGTTCCAGACCCCCACCACTGTGGCTGGTCAGTGATTTCTATTGGACAGCTCTGGCCTAGAGGAGAGCAGAAGGATGGATGAATATTCTGCAGTTCTGGCTTCACTTTTAGGGATTAGGGAGTGTTTTTATCAAATTAAACGGAGGAGGACATTAAGGTTAGCAGATTGGGCAGACAGGTGGCAGGTGCAGAGAAATGAGAAGCAATATATTTTGGGGAAAATGAACAGCGAAAGGAAATATCCGTTAAATGATGAGATTCCTAATGTAATGGAGGAACAGAAAGATCTGGGGGTGCAGGTACACGGATCGTTAAAGGGGAGAGTGCAGGTAGTAAAGGCATAAAGCAGTTAAATGGGATTGAATCTGTACATAGAATGTAAAAGCAAGGAAGTGCTGTTGAATTTGTAGAAGACCTTGATTCAGCTGCAACTGGAGTACTGTGTGCACCATTAATGATTTAATGACTAATTCCTCAGAAATGGCTGTCTTGTTCTGTCTAGTTTGTAATCTGCGTTCCCCCTTTCTGTACCGGTCCAGGGTCTCACGGCGGTTGATTTCACGGATGATTCTAGTCTGATAGCGGGAGGATTCGCTGACTCCACAGTGAGGGTGTGGAGTGTCACACCGAAGAGGCTGCGGAGTGTCAAAGGGGCTACAGGTAAAGTCACTCCGCTCCGGGGTCGTCAGCCCTCTGCAGCCTCCCCCGGGGGATTGGAGTGGGAGACGGAAATGTCCCAGTGCAGTGGGGCAGGTGTGTCGGGGAGCTGGGGATCAGCCACTTTGTTAAAGCAGTTTCACCCTCCGTGGCTCCTCGCAGAATAGCCCGGGGCTGCTCTTGGCCCAAGGCCTGGAGATTGTTTACAGCTCTCTTGCCCTTCACGGCCCTTTAGCAGGCTTGCTCCACCTGCCTCAGGGCCTCCGCTGTAGATGGTTGTGATGGTTAACTGAGCCAGGATTTCTGTGCTGCTCCCTGACCAGCAAAAGAAGGTGAGAGAATGTTATTGGGAGTGGGGGATCCCAGCTCCCTCACGGTGAGTGAAAGGGCCCTGTTATTGGGCCTGTAGTCTTTTATCCCCCCCCCCCCCCTGTGGTGAATTGCCACAGGCTTTAGTGTCATGCCTGAAATCAGGAGCTCACTGCCTGGGATATCGGGTACAGACCCGTGTCCCATCACACTGCAACGTGCCAGGGAGTCCCCTCCATACTTGGGATTGTGAATCTTGATATAACATGAGTGAGTGGCTGTAGCTAACCTGGAGGCTTCACACAGACTCTGCGTGCAGGTTCTCTTGCGATCGCCGTAACTCCTGGGCTCCATCGATAGCGCCGTGCAGCCCTGTGCATCACCCCTACACGTGTTGTAGTTTCAGCTGTGGTCCAGGACAGTCAAAGGATATTTTGGTCTCTCGGGACATACTGTGATTATCTTCATATATAAAGTTTCTGGTGTCATCAGGGAGCGACTGAGGCCCCGGAGATGGGTCGGCTCTCAGTCGCAGCAGGACTAGAGGCAGCAGTCACTCTGAATGTTTTATCTGTCCTCCAGATCTCAGTTTAATCGACAAGGAGTCGGAAGATGTGCTGGAGAGGATAATGGACGAGAAGACTGCGTGCGAGTTTAAAATGTTACTGGGACATGGCGGCCCTGTCTACGGGACCAGCTTCAGTCCCGACAAGTAAGGAGCAGCTCCCCACAAATCAGTTAACGTGTTCTTTTATAACAGCGTGAACGAGCAGACTGAGGGCCTGTCACTGGTGAGAAAGAAAGACTTGCATTTATACAGCGCCTTTCACCACCTCACGACATCCCAAAGCGTTTCACAGCCAGTGAAGTACTTTTGAAGTGTGGTCACTGTTGTAATGTAGGAAACGCAGCAGCCAATTTGCGCACAGCAAGATCCCACAAACAGCAATGTGATAAATGACCAGATAATCTGCTTTAATGATGATTGAGGGATAAATATTGGCCCCGGACACCGGGGAGAACTCCCCTGCTCTTCGAAATAGTGTCAAGGGATCTTTTACACCCACCGTTCAGGGAAGTATTCACCAGAGTGGCGAATTCACTGCCCCCCCCACCCCCCACACACAGCGGCAAATTCACTGCCCCCCCACCCCCAGAGCGATGAATTCACTGCCCCCCCCACCCCCAGAGCGATGAATTCACTGCCCCCCCCACCCCCAGAGCGATGAATTCACTGCCCCCCCCCACCCCCAGAGCGATGAATTCACTGCCCCCCCCACCCCCAGAGCGATGAATTCACTGCCCCCCCCCACCCCCAGAGCGATGAATTCACTGCCCCCCCCACCCCCAGAGCGATGAATTCACTGCCCCCCCCACCCCCAGAGCGATGAATTCACTGCCCCCCCCACCCCCAGAGCGATGAATTCACTGCCCCCCCCACCCCCAGAGCGATGAATTCACTGCCCCCCCCCACCCCCAGAGTGATGAATTCACTGCCCCCCCCACCCCCAGAGCGATGAATTCACTGCCCCCCCCCCACTCCCAGAGCGATGAATTCACTGCCCCCCCCCCCACTCCCAGAGCGATGAATTCACTGCCCCCCCACCCCCAGAGCGATGAATTCACTGCCCCCCCCACCCCCAGAGCGATGAATTCACTGCCCCCCCCACCCCCAGAGCGATGAATTCACTGCCCCCCCCCCCACTCCCAGAGCGATGAATTCACTGCCCCCCCACCCCCAGAGCGATGAATTCACTGCCCCCCCACCCCCAGAGCGATGAATTCACTGCCCCCCCACCCCCAGAGCGATGAATTCACTGTCCCGTTCTCCCCCCCCCCCCCACCCCCCAAGTGCGGTGAATTCACTGGGGCAGAAGCTGCCACTCTCTGATCTAGTTCAGTTCTTACTCTGGGCTGGCTGGGCACAGCAGTGTCTCTCCTCACGAACTGGTCTAACGTGCTCCAGAGCTCCCACGCACCCAGTTGTTCTTTACAACCCGTGTTTACATGGCGGTGAAGGTGTGTCTGCGCCCTCGTGGAGTTCCCGTATCTCACACGCGGGCACGTAACGGCGAGAGTCGTCCCTCTCCTCCAGTCAGCACTCTGTCGGTCTGTCTGGTTATTTCGGTGAGAGGGCAGGCTCGAAGCGCAGGACATCACCGAAGATGTAAAGAGTGGGAGAGAAGATGAGATAAATCAGGAAGATGTGATTACAAAAGCCTGTATATAGTCAGAGGAAGGGTAGATATGGGGAGCTGAGGAGTCCCACAGTTTTAAGGTGCTGGGAGAGCGTGGGAGAAGGAGACTGCAATCAGACGTGATTTGAACCATGCGGAGGAATGATGAGTATTGTGTTAGCAGCAACAGAATAGAAAGACGGACAAGGAGGGTTGTGACTGAGACAGACCGTACGCTGCAGAGTGGGACATCTGGTTGTGTTTGATGTTTCTCCACTCTCCTCCTCCTCAGGAATTACCTGCTGTCCAGCTCGGAGGACGGGACTGTGAGACTGTGGAGTCTGCAAACCTTCACCTGTCTCGTGGGCTACAAAGGGCACAACTACCCGGTGTGGGATACGCAGTTCTCTCCGTACGGTTACTACTTCGTGTCGGGGGGGCACGACCGAGTGGCACGGTGAGTGGGCGGGGTCATGGCGAGTGGGCGGGGTCACGGCAAGGCAGTTCAAAGCCACCTTGAGCTTTTTGTATAATATTCCATTGGTCCAGTTGATGTATATTTGATATAAAGTGGTTAATATGTTGGAAACTGGGTGGTGGGGTTTTGGACTGGGCAAGTAATGGGGGCTTTCCTAGAATTGTGAGTGATCACTGCCCTCTACCATGTGGCATAAGATCAAAGTCCAGAGTGAGACAAAGCCATTCAACCCATCAGGGACCCTGCCCCAGGGTCCATGTCTGATTGTTCCATCAGGGACCCTCCCCCAGGGTCCGTGTCTGATTGTTCCATCAGGGACCCTCCCCCAGGGTCCATGTCTGATTGTTCCATCAGGGACCCTCCCCCAGGGTCCGTGTCTGATTGTTCCATCAGGGACCCTCCCCCAGGGTCCGTGTCTGATTGTTCCATCAGGGACCCTCCCCCAGGGTCCGTGTCTGATTGTTCCATCAGGGACCCTCCCCCAGGGTCCGTGTCTGATTGTTCCATCAGGGACCCTCCCCCAGGGTCCGTGTCTGATTGTTCCATCAGGGACCCTCCCCCAGGGTCCGTGTCTGATTGTTCCATCAGGGACCCTCCCCCAGGGTCCGTGTCTGATTGTTCCATCAGGGACCCTCCCCCAGGGTCCGTGTCTGATTGTTCCATCAGGGACCCTCCCCCAGGGTCCGTGTCTGATTGTTCCATCAGGGACCCTCCCCCAGGGTCCGTGTCTGATTGTTCCATCAGGGACCCTCCCCCAGGGTCCGTGTCTGATTGTTCCATCAGGGACCCTCCCCCAGGGTCCATGTCTGATTGTTCCATCAGGGACCCTCCCCCAGGGTCCGTGTCTGATTGTTCCATCAGGGACCCTCCCCCAGGGTCCGTGTCTGATTGTTCCATCAGGGACCCTCCCCCAGGGTCCGTGTCTGATTGTTCCATCAGGGACCCTCCCCCAGGGTCCGTGTCTGATTGTTCCATCAGGGACCCTCCCCCAGGGTCCGTGTCTCCCCAGCCTGTTCCTGCCGTACCTCCCCTGAAATACCACCAATCTGTTAATATCTCTCTAACCCCCAATCCCCATCCCAGCAGATGTCGATCCAGCTCCTGTTAAAGGTACAAAGTGACCCTGAATCAAATCCTTTCTCTGGGAATCTGTTCCCTCTCGATCACCCTGTGAGCGGTCGTGGAGTTTTTCTAATCTCTGACCTTGCTCCAGATTCCTGAATTTTGTGCTAGTGCCCTCCAGTCCTGGGCTCATTGTCTCGGTTAAATAGCTTCTTTACTTCCATCATCCCTCCTCGACACCTTCCAATATTTACAGACCTGGACCATGTCTTCCCTCGGTCTTTCCTCCCGCAAAAATCAGTTCAGTTGCTTGTGCTTTCTTCACAGGGCCTGCAACCACACCCCAACTTTCCCCCCGAGCCTGTCTAAAGACTCGACATTCACTTCTGGCAATCAGTCCTGAACTTGGCACAAGTGAACTGTAATTCAGCAGTACGATGTGCCCCTGGGACCAGGAATACAGTGGGAGCGACACCAAATGTAGTGGATGAATTGGCATCGTTGCAGGCTCGTTAGTAAGATGCAGTCGTATTTCAGTAACAGTTTGGGATGTTTCACCCCTCAGCCTTTGGGTGACTGACCATTACCAGCCGCTGCGAATATTCTCCGGTCACCTCTCTGACGTCACATGCACAAGGTTTCACCCCAACTCTAATTACGTGGTGACGGGATCTGCAGACAGGACTATCCGGCTATGGGACGTTCTAAACGGCAACTGCGTTCGAATTCTCACAGGACACAAGGTAGGAGGGCCACAGCTGCTGGTGAGTTCAGCGATTACTCTCTCAGATCCCCGCTGAAACCATCTCATAGAATGATACAGCACAGAAGGAGGCCATTCAGCCCATCGTGCCCGTGCCGGCTCTTTGAAAGAGCGATCCAATTAGTCCCACTCACCTGCTCTTTCCCCATGGCCCTGTAATTTTTATCCACTTCAAGTATTTATCCAATTCCCTTTTTGAAAGTTATTATTGAATCTGCTGCTTAAAATAAAATTCTCCTCATCTCCCCTCTGGTTCTTTTGCCAATTACCTTAAATCTGTGTTCTCTGGTTACCGACCCTCCTGCCACTGGAAACAGTTTCTCCTTATTTACTCTATCAAAACCCTTCATGATTTTGAATACCTCTATCAAATCTCCCCTTAACCTTCTCTGTTCTAAGGAGAACAACCCCAGCTTCTCCAGTCTCATAATGTTCCTTTTATTTATTCCTCCCAGGGGCCGATCCATTCGCTGGTGTTTTCTCCAAACGGCAGGTACCTGGCATCCGGTGCTACAGACGGGCGGGTGCTGCTCTGGGACATTGGGCACGGGCTGCTTGTGGGCGAGTTGAAAGGTCACACTGACACAGTCTACGCACTGAAGTTCAGCCGAGATGGAGAGATTTTAGCCTCGGGTGAGATTATGCGTCTTCGTGGGATCAGGATGTGGAGCAAAGAAAAGGAATTTTTTTAATTCATTCTCTCCGTGGGCATCGCTGGCAAGGCCGGCATTTATTGCCCATCCATACAACTGGGTGTCTTGCTGGGCCTCTTCAGAGGGCAGTTAAGAGTCAACCACATTGGTGAGGGATTATCCGAAACAGAGCGGGAATCGAGCCTGAGAGCTTCTTGGTCTGTGGGGATCGGCACTGCCCCACGAGGTGCATTTACCCACCGAGCATGGGGTCAGGGTCAGTATAGGCCGGCCGTGTACTCTGACTTGGGTGTCAGCTGTGGCTCAGTGGTATCACTCTCACCCACTCCAGAGACTCGAGCACATAACCCAGGCCAGCACTCCCAATGCAGTACTGAGGGAGTGCTGTCTTTCAGATGAGATGTTAAACTGAGGCTCCCTTTGCCTTTTCAGGTGGATGTAAAAGATCCCACGGCACTGTTTTGAAGAGGAGCAGGGAGTTCTCCCCGGTGTCCTGAGGCCAATATTTATCCCTCAACCAACACTACTAAAAGGAGATTTTCTGGTCATTTGTCTCAGTGCTGTTTGTGGGATCTTGCTGTGCACAAATTGGCTGCTATGTTTCCTATATTACAGCAGTGACTACACTTCAAAGTACTTCATTGGCTGTAAAGTGCTTTGGGATGTCCTGCAGTTGTGAAAGGCGCTATATAAATGCAAGTTCTTTCTTTTAGTTTCAACCTGCCCAGGTCCCAGCATCTTTCATGAGTTGAATACAGACGACCCACACGGGTGATATTGTCACTGGAGAGAGGGCAGAGGGCAGAGGGCAGAGAGCGGAGGGCAGAGGGCGGAGGGCGGAGACGAGGCTGATTCACAGGGTCCGTTGGAGAATCGAGCTTTTCAGCCAGGAAACAAGTCCTGACCCTCCTCCCAATTGTTGTGTTTCAGGTTCCATGGATCACACAGTGAGAATGTGGGACACAGTCAAGGCCTTTGAGGACCTGGAGACGGACGATTTCAGCACGGCCACAGGGCACATCAACTTACCCGATAACTCGCAGGAGCTGCTGCTGGGCACTTACCAGACCAAATCCACCCCCGTCATCGGCCTGCACTTCACTCGCCGCAACCTGCTGCTGGCTGCAGGGGCGTACAATCCGCAGTGACGGGCTCCCCCCCCCCACCGCTCACTCACCCCCCCCCCCCCCCCCCCCCCACCGCTCGCTCACTCACCCCCCCCCCCACCGCTCGCTCACCCCCCCCCCCCCACCGCTCGCTCACTCACCCCCCCCCCCCCCCACCGCTCGCTCACTCACCCCCCCCCCCCCCCCCCCACCGCTCGCTCACTCACCCCCCCCCCCACCGCTCGCTCACCCCCCCCCCCCACCGCTCGCTCACTCACCCCCCCCCCCCCCCCACCGCTCGCTCACTCACCCCCCCCCCCCCCCCCCCCACCGCTCGCTCACTCACCCCCCCCCCCCCCCACCGCTCGCTCACTCACCCCCCCCCCCCCCCCCCCACCGCTCGCTCACTCACCCCCCCCCCCCCCCCCCCCACCGCTCACTCACTCACCCCCCCCCAACCGCTCGCTCACTCACCGCCCCCCCCCCCCCCCACCGCTCGCTCACTCACCGCGCCCCCCCCCCCCCACCGCTCGCTCACTCACCGCCCCCCCCCACCGCTCGCTCACTCACCGCCCCCCCCCCCCACCGCTCGCTCACCCCCCCCCCCCCCCCACCGCTCACTCACTCACCCCCCCCCAACCGCTCGCTCACTCACCGCCCCCCCCCCCCCCCACCGCTCGCTCACTCACCGCCCCCCCCCCCCCCCCCCCACCGCTCGCTCACTCACCGCCCCCCCCCACCGCTCGCTCACTCACCGCCCCCCCCCCCCCCACCGCTCGCTCACTCACCGCCCCCCCCCCACCGCTCGCTCACTCACCGCCCCCCCCCCCCCCACCGCTCGCTCACTCACCGCCCCCCCCCCCCCCCCCCACCGCTCGCTCACTCACCGCCCCCCCCCCCCCCCACCGCTCGCTCACTCACCGCGCCCCCCCCCCCCCCCCCCCACCGCTCGCTCACTCACCCCCCCCCCCCCCCCCCCCCACCGCTCGCTCACTCACCCCCCCCCCCCCCCCCCCCCCACCGCTCGCTCACTCACCGCCCCCCCCCACCGCTCGCTCACTCACCGCCCCCCCCCCCCCCACCGCTCGCTCACCCCCCCCCCCCCCCCACCGCTCACTCACTCACCCCCCCCCAACCGCTCGCTCACTCACCGCCCCCCCCCCCCCACCGCTCGCTCACTCACCGCCCCCCCCCCCCCCCCCCCCACCGCTCGCTCACTCACCCCCCCCCCCACCACCGCTCGCTCACTCACCCCCCCCCCCCCCCCCCCCCACCGCTCGCTCACTCACCGCCCCCCCCCCACCGCTCGCTCACTCACCGCCCCCCCCCCCCCCCCACCGCTCGCTCACTCACCGCCCCCCCCCCCCCCCCACCGCTCGCTCACTCACCGCCCCCCCCCCCCCCCACCGCTCGCTCACTCACCGCGCCCCCCCCCCCCCCCCCCCCCACCGCTCGCTCACTCACCGCCCCCCCCCCCCCCCACCGCTCGCTCACTCACCGCCCCCCCCCCCCCCCTCACCGAATGCCGGTTCAGGCCACGAGCCTTGTTGCTCTCACTGTGTCGTTTGCCCTGGCGTTGGGGTCTGTTGGGGAAACGATTCTCCCCCCCCCCCCCCCCAATGGGAGACCGAGCTGGGTTGGCAGCAGATGATTCCACACGTTATTGATACGTGTCTGGATTTGACAATTGCATCTCCATCCTGAGAGCAGGACATCCCGTTTAAGCCCCTTCCGATTCCAATCCACCGGATCTCCAATCCAGTCCATGGCTTCTGATTCTCACACCCGCTGAGGCGCAGCGAGCTCCGGTCACTCACCTTTTGCCCAGACTTGTATTGGGCAGCCGGAGGTCAAGGGCCACTGTGAACAACCGTCACCCACAAGGCTGGTGAGCAGGACCACTAGGGTTCGGGTGTGATAATCAGCTCATTGATTGGCCTGTTCACCAGGATACCCCTCAGGGTTGTCACCTTTTCCAGGATGAAGAACCCAAGTCTCTCCCGTCTGTTCCCATCCTCATTCCCCGGTCCCCACCCCACTACCAGAATCGACGGAGGATGTAGATATCTTCACGGTATCCGTGACATTCCTGTATTTAGCCCCCTCCCCTTCCGTGAGGTGCCTCACCTACAGCCATACACGCGACACATTGTCGTACTGGGATATTTTGCATCGTAATGTGGATGAATGTGTTCGTTCTTGTTTCTGTTTGTATATTTTTTTACTTTTTGAAGTTTACAATAAAACACTGATTAGTTATGTTGACCTATGGATTTTTTGCGGGAACAGGAAGAAAATTTTCCCTTCGCAAAACGTAAATTATCAGCGCAATATTTTGCAGTGACTCCCTTCACACTGCTCATCAAACATTCCCAGAGCAGGTAGAGAGGGGAAACTGGCACCTTATCGAGCTGGGTAATGTTTCCTCATCTAAAAAACACAGCTCTCAAACCCAGGGTTTTAAGAGATTTCACCTTTGTTCCAGAAATAGGGCAGTACCCAATGATTGGTTTTACTGGCCTCAGTCCCAGTTACTGCTCGCTCCAGGGAGGGGGGAGGAAGAAATCTAGTAATCTGCCATTTCAGGGGTTAACTTTGTGTGCTCCCTCAGGCAGTAGCAGCAACGCTCATTTAACTCGAGTACCTCGCATCCAATGAGCAAGGACGAGGCACAGAGACCTGTAACCAGCCCAGTGCTTGAAACCCACCAGGTGATAGAGGTTCAAGGGCAGAGTTGTAACTACACCAACTTCATCCATGCCAAACCAGCAGTGTGTGCGTGTCTGGCACTGCTCAGTAAGTCACCCTATGATTTGTTCACTTGTGGGCAGGCAGTGTCACTGAAGTAAGCGTTTCTCTAGGCTGTCATGGCTCACTAATAGAATGCTTTGGAAGCCCTCACATCAGGAATGTATAAGGTGGTGTGCAGCTTTATACCAGATGGCAGAACGTGTTCAGCCATGGAGCAAGCTGACTTCGTTTTCATCCTGCTTTCAGCCCAATACCAGAGGAGATTTACTAGAATGGTTCCAGGGATGAGAGACTTCAGTTATCTGGAGAAGCTGGGATTGTTCTCCTCAGAGCAGAGAAGGTTAAGGGGAGATTTAATAGAGGTATTAAAAATGATGAAGGGTTTTGAGAAGAGTAAATGAGGAGGAACTGTTTCCAGTGGCAGAAGGGTCGGTAACCAAAGGACACAGATTTGTGATTGTCAAAAGAACCAGAGGCGACATGAGGAGACATTTTTTTTACACAGCAATTTGTAATGATCTGGAACGCACTGCCTGAAAGGGGGTAGAAGCAGATTCAATAACTTTCAAAAAGGAATTGGAGAAATATTTACAGGGCTGTGGGAGAAAAGAGTGGGACCAATTGGATAGCTCTTTCTAAGTGCCAGCACAGGAACGATGGGCCGAATTGCCACCTCCTGTGCTGTACCACATGTCGAGGGTGGATGAGTTACCGAACTGATCTGAAATGAGAAGTGGGGTAAGGCTGATTTGTGTCACCCATCCTATCTTTCAGTGACACACTGGAATGAGTGTCTGCTCTAGACATTTCTGACATGATGTTGCTGCCAAACTCATCCAGGGAACCCATCTCACCCTTTTTGGCTGCAGAGCAGATTTGCAGGAGACTCCCCAAACACTGGGAATCCCACCAAGAAAAGGGGGTCAAAATTTCCAAGGGGGGGGGGGGGTTAAACCCCCACTCTGCTCCAGGAAATAATTGTTGCGACATAAGATCTCTCCCCAATTAACAATTTTCGTGTGTTCTCGAACATAACTGGTGGAATCGTAGGTTCAGCTGTTTTAAGTTCACATTACGTTGCACGCCCATCGTAACAGCTTTTTGCACATTTTACAACAGGGTGTTGAGTTTCAGTTTTCATAGGAAAAACAATTGGTGAATTTGATCTGAAAAACACTGGAAATTGTGGATTGGGGATAGAGCTCTGATGGGGCAACAATTATTTCCCAGAACAAGGAAGGCTTTCCCACTGGCCAGGGTTCCTGCTCCGTGTGTGTGTGTGTGTGTGTGTAACTGCACTCCAGCAACATTCCATACCCGAGGGTGGGAGCTGGGAGTTATTAAGACATTCCATTGCTCCTATACAGCTGCACCAACACGAGACGATTTACACTCGAAAATAAACGCTGCTGATACGGATTCCCACTAGTTTTATTTGTGACAGCCGATAACTTATATTACACCACTATAGTGACACGAATGTTGAGGTTACAAACATTCCCACAGGTTCCACAAACAACTCCACATGCTGGTCCTTAAATTCCCATTTGCCCCTCCGAGGAGAACCTGAAATGAAAAATCAAAGAAAGATGCAGTCAGACTTCATATTTACACAAGGACTGACCATTTCAGAGTTCAAAAACAAACCACAACATTCTCAGACTAAACGGGCAACAATTCTTTTGTAACCACAGAGGTGAAGGACATCTTTGATAGGAATAGAACACACTAATATTCGTACTGAGGGGTTAGATACAGAGTAAAGCTCCCTCTACACTGTCCCATCAAACACTCCCAGAGCAGGTACAGCACGGGTTAGATACAGAGTAAAGCTCCCTCTACACTGTCCCATCAAACACTCCCAGAGCAGGTACAGCACGGGTTAGATACAGAGTAAAGCTCCCTCTACACTGTCCCATCAAACACTCCCAGGGCAGGTACAGCACGGGTTAGATACAGAGTAAAGCTCCCTCTACACTGTCCCATCAAACACTCCCAGGGCAGGTACAGCACGGGTTAGATACAGAGTAAAGCTCCCTCTACGCTATCATATCAAACACTCCCAGAGCAGCGATAGCACTGAGTAAGAAGGCGGAATCCTCACCACACATCATTTCTGTTCTGTGATTGCTGGCGGTGTCTTCTTTTTGGGTTTCAGTTTGAAGAACAAGATAATGGATGCGATCCCTGCATATGTAGCCAGCACATACTGTGAACGGAGAGAGAGAGTACACGTCAATCAGGGGGAAACGGAACCCGGCCACTCTCCCGAACAGAGAGAGCTCACATCACTCAGACTGAGAAAGTGAGGCCTGGAGCAGCTCCTCTTCCCCACTGCCACTATTCGAAGAGCTGTGGGGACGGGGGTGGCAACATTCCTCCCTCATCCAACACCTTCAAAAACAGATTATCTGGTCATTATCACATTGCTGATTGTGGGATCTTGCTGTGCGGAAATTGGTTGTCACGTTTCCTACGTTACAACAGTGACTACACTTCAAAGGTACTTCATTGGCTGTAAAGCGCTTTGGGACGTCCTGAAGTCGTGAAAGGGCTATATAAATGCAAGTCTTTCTGTCTTTCATTGAAGAAATAACTAAGCACCGTATTCCAGGGATAGTCAATCCTTTCATAAGAACATAAAGATCAGGAGTCGTCGGTCATCCGGCCCCTCGAGCCTGCGCTGCCATTCATTGAGATCATGGCTGATGATCTAAGTCCGACTCCACTCTCCCACCCTTACACGGAGGCTCAGGAGCCACTCGCCTTTAGATCCCCTGTTCCCAGTAATTCCCAGATATCTCAGGCTGCTGATACTGACGGGGCTGGGTGTCCTGATGTATGAATGATCCACCAATGAGGCAACAGAGCTCAGAACTGCCCTTTCCAAACCCCAAGGCCCAGGAAATTCAATTCAGGCAATAAGAACTATAAACGCAAGGAATGCTGGCCTTTATATCTAGAGGACTGGAGTACAAGGGGGCAGAAGTTATGCTTCAGCTATACAAAACCCTGGTTAGACCGCACCTGGAGTACTGTGAGCAGTTCTGGGCACCGCACCTTCCAAAGGACATATTGGCCTTGGAGGGAGTGCAGCGTAGGTTTACTAGAATGATACCCGGACTTCAAGGGTTAAGTTACGAGGAGAGATTACACAAATTGGGGTTGTATTCTCTGGAGTTTAGAAGGTTAAGGGGTGAACTGATCAAAGTTTATGATATTAAGGGGAACGGATAGGGTGGATAGAGAGAAACTATTTCCGCTGGTTGGGGATTTTAGGAGTAGGGGGCACAGTCTAAAAATTAGAGCCAGACCTTTCAGGAGCGAGATTAGAAAACATTTCTGCACACAAAGGGTGGTAGAAGTTTGGAACTCTCTTCCGCAAACGGCAATTGATACTAGCTCAATTGCTAAATTTAAATCTGAGGTAGATGGCTTTTTGGCAACCAAAGGTATTAAGGGATATGGGCCAAAGGCAGGTATATGGAGTTAGATCACAGATCAGCCATGATCTTATCAAATGGCGGAGCAGGCACGAGGGGCTGAATGGCCTACTCCTGTTCCTATGAGTGAGTTGGGGGCTGCATGTAGCCCAACAATGAGGAGGAAGTCTCTGAAAGCTTGTGAATTTAAAATAAAATTGCTGGACTATAACTTGGTGTTGTAAAATTGTTTACATTTCAATAGTAATTCATTTTGGGATCTCCCATGGATGTGATAAAGCACTATATAAATGCATGATGTGGAGATGCCGGTGATGGACTGGGGTGGACAAATGTAAGGAGTCGTACAACACCAGGTTACAGTCCAACAGCTTTATTTGAAATCACAAGCTTTCGGAGCTTTGCTCCTTCGTCGTTCACCTGACGAAGGAGCAAAGCTCCAAAAGCTTGTGATTTCAAATAAAGCTGTTGGACGACTCCTTACATTTATATAAATGCATGTACTCCCTCTGCTCTCGGAGGTGTCCCCGTTAGTTGTACTTACATTCCTCCTGCCTGTGATGGTATATGCATTGAAGTACTTCTGGAAGCCAGTGAACTGGTGCTGGCCGGCAGGATCGTGATTCACCATGCTCACTAACACAAACTGCAAAGGGAAACAGAACAAGTTACAACAAGCCCTGAAACAGGACTGAGCGTACCACAGACTGAGCGTGCAGCCCATCAAAGAACAGGTTTGGAGCACTGCTATCAGACAGGGCTCGAAAACCTTTCACCTCACTTCCACATCTGACAGGACCCTCTTAGAATCAGACGGCTGCAGTTTCAGTATGCTGATTTAGCAAGTTAACTATCTCCAGAGTGTTTGATGGGGTGATTCTGAGGGGAAAAGTGATACAGCCTCACTGCAGACTGACCAGATCCCCATCAATTCCCCTATTCAGAGTCAGCCACAACGGACAGCAACGTAGGATTCTCTCATCGTCAGCCAGTCCCTCACTGCAAAGAGACCGACTGTGAGCCCAAGGCCTTGAGCTACAGGAGCAGCTTCAACAGGCATCTCATCACTGGGCAGACGTACAACTAACAGAATCAGCACAAACTTCCCACCAACTTTTCATAGCAACATACAAATTAAGTGCAGGAGTAGGCCATTCGGCCCCTCGAGTCTGCTCCGCCATTCAATCAGATCATGGCTGATCTTCAACCTCAACTCCACTTTCCCGCCCGATCCCCATATCCCTTGATTCCCCTAGAGTCCAAAAATCTATCAATCTCAGCCTTGAATATACTCACCGACTGAGCATCCACAGCCCTCTGGGGGAGAGAATTCCAAAGATTCACAACCCTCTCAGTGAAGAAATTCCTCATCATCTCAATCTAAATGGCCGACCCCTTATCCTGAGACGATGCCCCCTAGTTCTAGACTCTCCAGCCAGGGGAAACAACCTCTCAGCATCTACCCTGTCAGGCTCTCAGAACCTTATATGTTTCAATGAGATCACCTCTCATTCTTCTAAACTCCAGAGAGTATAGGCCCATTCTACTCAACCTCTCCTCATAGGACAACCCTCTCACCCCAGGAGTTAATCTATTACAGATTCCTGTGATATTTATAATGGGCACTGCCCATGAAATTCAGTCACTAACTGCACCCTCCTGCTGCAGCGCCACCACAGGCTGGAGGGTGTAATTACAGCGTGACAGTTTACATAGACATTTCCCATTATAAACTTATAAATAACAGCAAGGGCTGAATTAGACCGGCTCCACACCCGGTCTCAGCTCGGTGAGAAACCCATAGCCGAGGCCTGGAATTGGCCTCAGTGCCCCGGGGAGAGGGAGGGGAAATCAGCCAAGTATATGAGGTGAGGCCCTGCCCTGCCCGGCCCCCGGGGCTCTCCCTTACCCCAAGGGCCTTATACTTGATTAAGGGACCGTGGGGCCCCAAGAGAAGCCTCGGGGACTCACTAACACACACCGCAGGCTCCTGCGGCCCAGTCCCCGAGTCCCGCCCGGCGCCTCTCACCTTCACTCCGCTGCTCACAACGTCCTTCAGAGGCCCGATAACCACAAGGCCCGGCGCCGGAAGTACCGCCCACGGGCTGCGCCCATTGGTCCAATTCAACGTCACTCAGCACAATTATCCCACGCCCAGCGCAGTTTTTGAGATCTGGTCGTCGATTGGACAATCAGTACGTCAATCATATTAGACACCGCCTCTACCCAACATCCATTGGACAATCACCCTTTCTCATCACCCATTGGTTGGCGTTTCGATGACCCAAAGGATAGACCCGCCTACTCGACAACGATAGGTTCGAACTACCGATCTTATCACTGATTGGACGAAGGAAAGCGTGTCCCGCCTTCCCCAGCTGTGATTGGACAGTGCAGACATCAATCACACCAAAGCTCAATAACGATAGGCCAGCCCGGCAGAAGACTTGGGGACCCGGATTGAAGCTGTGTTCGGATTGTGATTGGTCCAAAAGTGGAGGCGGGGCCTTACGCGTGAGTGCGCATGTGCGCAAACCACCGGAAGTATTTGCGCATCGGCAGAGAGGCCTTCCGGTGGTCGGAGTCATGGAGATGGCCGCGTGATCGGAGGGTGAGGAGCGGGGGATCGGGGCCGGGCCTGAGGGGGCGAGAGACCGGGGATCGGGGCCGGGCCTGAGGGGCCGAGAGACCGGGGATCGGGGCCGGGAGACCGGGGATCGGGGCCGAGAGACCGGGGATCGGGGCCGAGAGACCGGGGATCGGGGCCGAGAGACCGGGGATCGGGGCCGAGAGACCGGGGATCGGGGCCGAGAGACCGGGGATCGGGGCCGGGCCTGAGGGGCCGAGAGACCGGGGATCGGGGCCGGGAGACCGGGGATCGGGGCCGAGAGACCGGGGATCGGGGCCGGGAGACCGGGGATCGGGGCCGGGCCTGAGGGGGCGAGAGACCGGGGATCGGGGCCGGGCCTGAGGGGGCCGGAGACCGGGGAGGCGGTTAGCGGTGGAGTGAGGCAGCCCCGGGCCCCGGCCTGGGAGTGCGCGATGGGCCCGGATAGAGTGAGGAGGAGGCGGCCATTCAGCCCCTCGGGATCTCCAGGCTTTTAAAACCCCAGCCCGCCCCCCTCTCCCCCCGGGCCCCCCCCTCCCCCCCCCCCCCCCTGGGTGCGTCAATCATGTGCGGATTATCTGGATGTTGTTTGTTGCTCCCCAGGTTTGTGACGATGGCCGCGGTGGACGAGGCCTTCCCTCGGGGAGGGCTGCAGAGAAAGGCGACTCCGGGCCAGGCCAGGGGCAGTGTGATAAAGGACAACTTATTCGGAGTAAGTATCGAAACTGGAGAGGATTCAACTGGAAATCAGCAGCGGGAGAACAGAGGAGGCTGAGGGAGGATTAATTGAGGGGCTGAGGTAGAGAGGAGCTGTTCCCCTTAGCGGAGGGTCAGTGACCAGGGGGCAGAGATTTAAAGTGATTGGTAGAAGGATTAGAGGGGAGATGAGGAGAATGTTTTCCCCCAGAGGGTGGTGGGGGTCTGGAACTCACTGCCTGGAAGGGTGGTAGAGGCAGAAACCCTCAACTCATTAAAAAAGTACCTGGATGTGCACCTGAAGTGCTGTAACCCACAGGGCTACGGACCAAGTGCTGGAGAGTGGGATTAGGCTGGGTGGCTCTATTTCGGCCGGCACGGACACGATGGGCTGAATGGCCTCCTTCTGTGCCGTAACTTTCTATGAATTGGAAAAGGATTTGAAGTGTCTGTTTCCGTAAGTGCCAGTCTCCGAGATTGTGCCTGATCTCTGTCTCCTGCTCTGTTCGGGTGCTAGTGGTTTGAGAGACCCTCTCGTGGGCCCTGGGTACAAATTTTTAGCTCATCCCTTAAATGTACTCCTGACGCCATTGAATTGATTTGAACTCAGCAGGTAATTTTTGAGACTATCCCCTTTACAACTGTTCTGCTCAAAATGCCAGCAGTTAATAATATGCTGCTCTCTTGCCTGCAGGAGTCAGGGGTGTGCAGAGCAGGTGTGGTTAAACGCTGCATGTGGAGGTTTATCTGCCAGTGGGTTTGGGGTGAGAGGAGGAACAGACGGGCTCTGCAAGGCAGCCACTTTGACCAGGTTTCTCGGACCTGGTGCCTCCGCTTGTCAGGCGAGTGAAACTGTCATCTTGGAGTGGTTTCACTTGCACTAAGGAGCATGGGTAAAGAATGCCACCATTAAAGGATGGCAGGCGAGCGCAGTGGGAGCAGGGTACCCGCAGAGGTAAAACTCAGACAACGCTGCTGTGGGTTAAGCATAGAAACATTCAGTAATTTTTCAGGGATACCAAGCCGCCAGGATCAGCAGGTTTTACAGGGACCCCCTCGCAGTGTGGTGGATTAGCACACACTCCTTTCACTCCTCAAGACCAGGTTTGAAACCGGCTCGAACAGTTGTGAAGGGAGCCACTTTACTGAGTGAGATGTGTTTGGGACAATCTCAACCAATTCCTTGTAGGTGAGCTGTCGCTGATTCTACAAATTGGCACCAAGTTGGAAAATTCACCAATGGATCACCAGATGCCTCTCACTGGTTCAGTCGGGGTATTCCCCTGGGGCACATGGGACAGTGTAGAGGGAGCTTTACTCTGTATCTAACCCATGCTGTACCTGCCTTGGGAGTGTTTGATGGGACAGTGTAGAGGGAGCTTTACTCTGTATCTAACCCTGTACCTGCCCTGGGAGTGTTTGATGGGACAGTGTAGAGGGAGCTTTACTCTGTATCTAACCCTGTACCTGCCCTGGGAGTGTTTGATGGGACAGTGTAGAGGGAGCTTTACTCTGTATCTAACCCGTGCTGTACCTGCCTTGGGAGTGTTTGATGGGACAGTGTAGAGGGAGCTTTACTCTGTATCTAACCCGTGCTGTACCTGCCCTGGGAGTGTTTGATGGGACAGTGTAGAGGGAGCTTTACTCTGTATCTAACCCATGATGTACCTGCCCTGGGAGTGTTTGATGGGACAGTGTAGAGGGAGCTTTACTCTGTATCTAACCCGTGCTGTACCTGCCCTGGGAGTGTTTGATGGGACAGTGTAGAGGGAGCTTTACTCTGTATCTAACCCGTGCTGTACCTGCCCTGGGAGTGTTTGATGGGACAGTGTAGAGGGAGCTTTACTCTGTATCTAACCCTGTACCTGTCCTGGGAGTGTTTGATGGGACAGTGTAGAGGGAGCTTTACTCTGTATCTAACCCGTGCTGTACCTGCCCTGGGAGTGTTTGATGGGACAGTGTAGAGGGAGCTTTACTCTGTATCTAACCCGTGCTGTACCTGCCCTGGGAGTGTTTGATGGGACAGTGTAGAGGGAGCTTTACTCTGTATCTAACCCGTGCTGTACCTGCCCCGTGTCCAGGAGCGCCAGGAGGATGAAAGTAAGAAACGAAAAAGGAAGAAGGAATTGAAGCCTCAAAAGTCAAAAAAGCAGCGGAGGGAGAAAGGCGGATCAGCGTGGGCCAAGCAGCCGATTGAGGCAGGAATTCTCTCCTTCAAGGTATGTGAGTGGAAGTGGACTAGTGAGCATTTAATCAAACGGACGAAAGAGCTCGGATTGTCGGAGAATTTGCTACAGTGACCATCGCTCGCGGGAGCGTCCCTTTGGTTCAGCGGGAGCATTCCTGTCTCTGAGTCGGGCGGGCGCTGTGGGCGGTGCCGGCTCTGAATCCTTGGTTGACATCCAGGTGGAATCTAGTGTCCGGAAGGGGTGGGTTGTGGAGATTTGAACAGATGACAAAGATCGGTTCAGATGAGGCAGGTGATTCAGCCCATCTCGCTCATCCTGCCCCACAGTCCTTCAGCTCAGTCTCCTGAGATTTTGCTCCCACTCCCCTCCCTGACATCAGCCCTGATTCTGCCTTTTCCCAGGTTGCCCCTGGGCGCCTTCGTTTTGCTGTCGTGGTTTAACTTGAAATGGGCTTCGGAGTAACCCCTTCTGTTCCATGTAGTATGTTGTGTGAGCTTGGCTCTCGAACCCCTCCATTCATGCTGCCCCAGCTGTACCCCAACCCTCATCTGCCCCCCTCGGCCATCAAGGACATTACATCAAGTTGATGTAAATTTGAGTTGCTCTCTTCTGCCTGTAGCCTCTTGAGCACCACTGTATCTGTTCTGGATGTCGTTCATTGTTTCCCTCCTTCTCTGCCATCCCCCAGAAACTGACTGTCGGGACTCTGCTCCTCGGGTGCGTGAAAGAAGTGACTGATTTTGAGCTTGTGATTGGTTTACCCCACGGGCTGACTGGTTATGTGAGTCTCACCAACGTCTGTGATGCGTATACAAAATCCCTGAGGGAGCAGGTGAATGAAGAGCTGCCGGAGGTGAGTGACCCCATTACCTATCTGTTATTTATTTTTTGTGGGTTTCCTCGTGTCTTCCTTGGTTGAGGGTGCTGACTGCTTGCTAGGGTCCAGGGTCCCAGGGACTCTCAGTACCTCCAAACCAGCCACGCCACATGCGTTAGTGTTGAAAGCAGATTTGACCGTGAGGGATCTCCGTATCAGTGGCAGGAGTTAAAGAAAGACAGACTTGTAGGATGTCCCAAAGCGCTTTACAGCCAATGAAGTACTTTTGAAGTGTAGTCACTGTTGTAATGTAGGAAACGCAGCAGCCAATTTTGCAAACAGCAAGGTCCCACAAACAGCAGTGAGATAAATGACCAGATAATCTGTTTTACTGATGTTGGTTGAGGGATAAATATTGAACAGGGAGAACTCCCCTGCTCTTTTTTTCGAAATAGTTGCCGTGGGATTTTTTCATCTTCCTAAGGGGGCCCGACGGGGCCTCGGTTTAACGTCTCATCCTAAAGACGGCACCTCCAACAGTGCAGCACTCCCTCGGTACGGCACTGGCGTGTCGGCCTCTTTTTTTTGGTCATCAAGTCACCTGGAGTGGGACTTGAACCCACGACCTTCTGACTCCGAGACGGAGGTGCTACCCACTGAGCCTCGGCTCACACCCGGGCTTTTTAAAGTCATTTCCTCTTGTTAACCTTCAAGAAACATATTTTTCATTAAGGGAAAATTAATTGAGGAACGCTCAAAACTAAAGTGCTGCTTGCAAGCTGAGAGTAAGTTAGTGATGGATAATCGCCAGGTGCAAACAACTGCTTAAACCGCCTGAAATAGTCGGCGTGTTTAATACGCTTTAAGTGGTGCCCTTGTAATTGATGCCTGTGGTCATGGACGATAGTTAGCGCCATTTGCCTGATACAGGCGGCTGACCGGGATAAGTGGGGATGGTGTAAGTTGCCAGGACTGTGTGTTCCTCAGCTGCCGAGAGAGAGAGATGGCCTTGGGTCTGGGTCGAGACAGTAAAGGCATCTCTTGATCTCAGAGGGGGTGATAGGGAGTTTCTGATTGAGTTTTGTGAATGATGCTGAGATTGTGGCTTGTGCCTTTGTGCTGCTTCCTGCTGTCAGCCTTCTGATGCCTGTGGTCTGCTGTGTTTTGTCCCAATCTAACCCCAGGATCTGACTGCTCTCCCAGACCTGTACAGCCCCGGAATGGTTGTGCGGTGTACTGTCTCTGAGCTCGGAAAGACAAAAGCCAGCCACCACAGCCTGAAACTCTCCATTAACCCGAAGGATGTGAACAGGGCACTGTCGCCGGGGGCACTGCGAGCTGGCATGGTGAGTGCGTGGGTGTGGTAGGGAACTCCGGGATCCAGCCATGGTATTCCCAGTCAGCCCTGATCCAAGGCAGCGATTTGACTAAATCCATCCTCCATCTCAACATTTCCAGAACTAACAATATGCCTGGGGGATCTCTGAGTGGGTGAGGGGGTGGGCAATGAGGGGCATCGTCTCTCCAATGCCAAATTGAAGCATTTGTGTAAGTTATATTAAACTGGAAAAAGTATATGTTAATTGTAAATCATTTATCAGCATTGATTATTTTTTCTGCTGAACTGTTTGTTTTAAAATTAACACCAAATTCTCCTTTTACTCATATCCGTGACTCTTTACCTGACGTTAGTTCCCAGGAATCATTTCAAAATGTAAAATGCGGAGGCTTGTTATCCTTTCCTGGTGAAATTCCTGGGATTTCCCTGTCACTGGGAATCACTTCACTGATTTTCAGCATGGGGGGGGGTGGGAGGGAGAGGGGGTGGGGGGTGTGGCCATCGAGCGTCCGTCTTGATTTGTTGTAATTGTACATTTGGTTCACCATTACCTCGGGTCTGGCCCCTGGTCCTCGTACTGAGTGTTCCTTTCCTCTCTCTGTGTAACTTTAGTTGCTCTCAGGCTGCGTGTCGAGTGTGGAGGATCACGGGTACCTGGTCGATATTGGGGTCAATGCCACCACGGCCTTCCTCTCTCAACAGAAAGCCCAGGAGTACATCAAGAACAGAAACCGAGGTGAGGCCCACACAGTGGTAGCGCAGGGATAAAGCTGCTCCTCACTCTCAACAGGCCAGTCAGACGTTCAGTGGAACGGAATCCACAACCGAGATGGCAAACTATTCCTGACCAGTGGTACCAGCTCACGACAGGTCTGGCATCCAGGCATTGGGAGTGCTGACTGTGATCAGATACGGTTGATTAATTCTCTGTACCTTGCTTATTCCTGTACATGTTGCTGGCCAGGTGCTTTCTAACTGTCATTGGGAATGCACCAACCACCAAGGAATGCTGAGTATTTAGTTTGCAATTGAAAGATACTCTTCATTGCAACTAGTGCTGCTCTCACTCTCGTCAGCCTTGGCCCATTGGGCAGCACTCTCTCCTCAGTCAGAAGGTCGTGGGTTCGAGCCCCACTCCAGAGACTTTAGTCCATAATCCAGACTGATACTCCCAGCGCTGCGCTGTCGGAGGGGCAGTACTGAGGGAGCGCTGCGCTGTCGGAGGGGCAGTACTGAGGGAGCGCTGCGCTGTCGGAGGGGCAGTACTGAGGGAGCGCTGCGCTGTCGGAGGGGCAGTACTGAGGGAGCGCTGCGCTGTCGGAGGGGCAGTACTGAGGGAGCGCTGCGCTGTCGGAGGGGCAGTACTGAGGGAGCGCTGCGCTGTCGGAGGGGCAGTACTGAGGGAGCGCCGCGCTGTCGGAGGGTCAGTACTGAGGGAGCGCCGCGCTGTCGGAGGGGCAGTACTGAGGGAGCGCCGCACTGTCGGAGGGGCAGTACTGAGGGAGCGCCGCGCTGTCGGAGGGTCAGTACTGAGGGAGCGCCGCGCTGTCGGAGGGGCAGTACTGAGGGAGCGCCGCGCTGTCGGAGGGGCAGTACTGAGGGAGCGCTGCGCTGTCGGAGGGGCAGTACTGAGGGAGCGCTGCGCTGTCGGAGGGGCAGTACTGAGGGAGCGCTGCGCTGTCGGAGGGGCAGTACTGAGGGAGCGCTGCGCTGTCGGAGGGGCAGTACTGAGGGAGCGCTGCGCTGTCGGAGGGGCAGTACTGAGGGAGCGCTGCGCTGTCGGAGGGGCAGTACTGAGGGAGCGCTGCGCTGTCGGAGGGGCAGTACTGAGGGAGCGCTGCGCTGTCGGAGGGTCAGTCTTTTGGATCAGACATTAAACCAACGCTCCGTCTGCCCCCTCGGGTAGACGTAAAACATCCCATGGCCCTATTTCGAAGAAGGGCAGAGGAGTTCTCACTGCTGTCCTGGTCAATATGTATCTCTCAACCATTTGTGGGATCTTGCTGTGTGGAAAGTAGCTGTCCCGTTTCCTACATTACAACAGTGACTACATTTCAAAAGCACTTTTTTTTAATTCGTTCATGGGATGTTTTACTAGGGCTCCTTGGTGCCACACTCTGTCAAATGCTGCCTTGCTGTCAAGGGCAACCACTCTCACCTCACCTCTGGAATTCAGCTCTTTTGTCCATGTTTGGACCAAGGCTGTAATGAGGTCTGGAGCCGAGTGGTCCTGGCGGAACCCAAACTGAGCATCGGTGAGCAGGTTATTGGTGAGTAAGTGCCGCTTGATAGCACTGTCGACGACACCTTCCATCACTTTGCTGATGATTGAGAGTAGACTGATGGGGCGGTAATTGGCCGGATTGGATTTGTTCTGCTTTTTGTGGACAGGACATACCTGGGCAATTTTCCACATTGTCGGGTAGATGCCAGTGTTGTAGCTGTACTGGAACAGCTTGGCTAGAGGCGCAGCTAGTTCTGGAGCACAAGTCCTCAGCACTACAGCCGGGATGTTGTCGGGGCCCATAGCCTTTGCTGTATCCAGTGCACTCAGCCATTTCTTGATATCATCTGGAGTGAATCGAATTGGCTGAAGACTGGCTTCCGTGATGGTGGGGATATCGGGAGGAAGCCGAGATGGGTCATCCACTCGGCACTTCTGGCTGAAGATGGTTGCAAAAGCTTCAGCCTTGTCTTTTGCACTCGTGCTGGACTCTGCCATCAATGAGGATGGGGATGTTTGCAGAGCCTCCTCCTCCCGTTAGTTGTTTAATTGTCCACCACCATTCACAACTGGATGTGGCAGGACTGCAGAGCTTTGATCTGATCCGTTGGTTGTGGAATCGCTTAGCTCTGTCTATAGCATGTTGCTTCCGCTGTTTAGCATGCGTGTAGTCCTGAGTTGTAGCTTCACCAGGTTGGCACCTCATTTTTCGGTATGCCTGGTGCTGCTCCTGGCATGCTCTTCTGCACTCCTCATTGAGCCAGGGTTGATCCCCTGGCTTGTTGGTAATGGTAGAGTGAGGAATATGCCGGGCCATGAGGTTACAGATTGTGCTGGAATACAATTCTGCTGCTGCTGATGGCCCACAGCACCTCATGGATGCCCAATTTTGAGCTGCTAGATCTGTTCTGAATCTATCCCATTTAGCACGGTGGTAGTGCCACACAACACGTTGGACGGTGTCCTCGGTGCGAAGACAGGACTTCGTCTCCATGAGGACTGTGCAGTGGTCACTCCTACCAATACTGTCACGGACAGATGCGTTTGCGACAGGTAGATTGGTGAGGACGAGGTCAAGTAAGGTTTTCCCTCTTGTTGGTTCGCTCACCACCTGCCGCAGGCCCAGTCTGGCAGCTGTGTCCTTCAGGACTCGGCCAGCTCGGTCAGTAGTGGTGCTACCGAGCCACTCTTGGTGATGGACATTGAATTCCCCACCCAGAGTACATTCTGTGCCCTTGCTACCCTCAGTACTTCCTCCAAGTGGTGCTCAACATGGAGGAGGACTGATTCATCAGCTGAGGGAGGGCGGTAGGTGGTAATCAGCAGGAGGTTTCCTTGCCCATGTTTGACCTGATGCCATGAGATTTCATGGGGTCCAGAGTCAATGTTGAGGACTCCCAGGGCCACTCCCTCCTGACTGTATATCACTGTACCGCCACCTCTGGTGGGTCTGTCCTGCCGGTGGGACAGGACATACCCAGGGATGGTGATGGAAGAGTCTGGGACATTGGCTGAAAGGTATGATTCTGTGAGTATGGCTATGTCAGGCTGTTGCTTGACTAGTCTGTGGGACAGCTCTCCCAATTTTGGCACAAGTCCCCAGATGTTAGTGAGGAGGACTTTGCAGGGTCGACTTTGTTGTGTCCGATGACAGATGGTCCGTCCGGTTTGATTCTTATTATGACTTTTTTTAGCGAGATGTTATAACTGAGTGGCTTGCTAGGCCATTTCAGAGGGCAATTAAGAATCAACCACATTGCTGTGGGTCTGGAGTCACATATAGGCCAGACCGGGTAAGGACGGCTGTAAAGCGCTTTGGAACTTCCTGAGGTTGTGAAAGACGCTATATAAATGCAAGTAATTTTTTCTCTTTTCTCTTTCCCTGGCTCAATAGCTGTAGAGTCCCGAGAGCAGTTTATATTACAGTCGGTGAGGCCTCTGCTGACTATCCAGCTCTCGTATTTCTGGCACTTTCTCTAACCGACACCCATGTATATTTTGTTCTGCTCTAGGGTTGCCTCTCCGTGTTGGGCAGTACTTAAACTCCCTCGTGGAGACAGTGAAGAATAAAGGCAGAATCGTCCAGCTCTCAATCTGTCCGACTGATGTGGTTGCAGCGATAGCTGCTGAGGATCAGAAGTGGAACCTGTGCAACCTGCTCCCTGGGCTGATGATCAGGGCCGAGGTTCAGAAGGTGAAGATTTTAGGATCTTGTATTGTCTCCCGTTCCCTAAACACTGAAAAGGCTGGGTGTCTTCTGTAGAAAAGAGAAGTCTGAGGGATGACCTGATTGAGGTCTTTAAAATTATGAAAGGGGTTTGATAGGGTAGACATAGAGAAGATGTTTCTACTTGTGGGGAATCCAAAACAAGGAGCCATAAATATAAGAAAGTCACTTATAAATCCAATAGGGAATTCAGGAGAAACTTCTTTACCCAAAGAGTAGTGAGAATGTGGAACTTGCCACTACCAGGAGTGGTTGAGGCGAATAGTGTAGATACATTTTTGGAGAAGCTGGATAAACACGAGAGAGAAAGGAATAGAAGGATATGCTGATAGGGTGAGATGAAATAAAGAGTGGGAGGAGGCTTGTGTGGAGCATGGACCTGTTGGGCCTGTTTCTGAGCTGTAAATTCTATGTAACTACGGGGTATTCCTGCGAGACTCATAAAAATCCGTTCTGTGGCCTTGCATCAGCCCCTTCCAGCCAGCCTGTTGGACGCAGAACCTATTTGGGGAAAAATAAGACGGGTTCACATTTCAGGTGTGACCTTTGGTCAGAGGGAAGAGGTTGAGTGAAGAGGCCTAGCCGAGATGTTAAGCTGTCTTTTCTCTCGAGTGGTCTCTGACCTGTGGCCCACCACCACTTTCTCCATCCTGTTACACGTTAGTGCCATTGATAATTTTTCTTTTTGTCTGCAACAAACCTGCCAGCTTTCTCGAGTCTGATAATGGGGCATTGAAGATAAAAGGGGGTTAATGATGAATCTCTACAGTACATTGATTGGCCCACAGTGTGAGCAGTCTGCAGATTCAGGGCTCCCAGTATAACCAGGAGATTGAAGCCTGGGAAAAGGAGCAGCACTGATTGCAGCAGGACGATTCCGGGGCTGGGATGATAGACTTCAGCCTGGACTGTACTGATTGCAGTAGCGAAGTTTAAAGGTGATTAAAATTAAATGATTTGAGAGGGTAAACAGGGAAAGGTTGTTTCCACTGGTGGGTGAACCAGCAATGAGGGCCAGAATCTCCGGGTTAGTCCTGAAGGTGTAAAAGGGGAGGGGCGAAGGGTACAGGGAGATGGGATTAACTTGGGTCTGAGGGGGCTAGCACTGGACACAAGCACGATGGGCCAAATGACCACCACCTGCTCCAAAGTTTGTCTGATTCTCTGAAATGGCCACCCTGCTTTCAGAATAATGGTGACCGTGAGCATCCTTCATGTTTTCTCCGAGCACTTCACGGCAAAAAGGATTGGGCGGAGGGAGGCTGCCTGCGACTGATCGCCTGGTGAGGGAGTGTATGCTAGACCCAGGCCCTGGTGTGACCACTCAGTGCCTGATCTACGCTCCTCCCTCCGGCCCCTCGGGGTGTGTGCTGGACCCAGTCCCTGGTGTGACCGCTCAGTCCCCGATCCACGCTCCTCCCTCTGGCCCCTCGGGGTGTGTGCTGGACTCGAGGCCCTGGTGTGATCGCTCAGTCCCCGATCCACGCTCCTCCCTCTGGCCCCTCGGGGTGTGTGCTGGACTCCAGTCCCTGGTGTGACCGCTCAGTGCCCAACCTGTGCTCTCTCTCTCGCTGGCTCTGTCCTCTGAGGCTGGCCCATGGCTGCAATGACTTGCTTTGAACTTCTGTTATGATGACTGCTCCATTGCTAGAACCTTGTGCTGATTTGATCACAGGTGACTTTCCACGGCCTGGTTCTGCTGTTCCTCTCCGGCTTGTCGGGCTTTGTCGATTTTATGCACCTGGACCCTCAGAAAGTCAGGACCTACCGCCAGGGTCAGAAGGTGAGTTTGAGGAAACCGCCGTTCGGCACCTTTTAACGTTTTTAAAAGAAAAACACCCCAAGGCACTTCACAAATAGGCATAAGGAACTGGCAATGAGCCAGGAAGAGGAGGTTTATAGTGGTGATGTAAAGTTTGGTTGAAGGGGGGTGGGTTTTGAGACTTTTTTAAAGGAGAAGAAAGACAATGTTTAGGGAGGGAGTTCGGAGAGTAGGACTGAGACGGCTGATGGTTTTACCACTGATGGGGCAAGGTTTTAATACCATTGATTGCGAAGGGTTGGTTATTGAGCCAATGGCTACACACGAACATGTCCAGCAAAGACTGCCGGATATGTACAGGAGCAGGAACCCTGGCTGTTTTGTTTTATTGCTTCCCTGGACCACGAGCCCTGAGGCTGCGTGTAGCTCCCTGACTGAGATCAATCATCTCTACACAGACTGGGGACTTTGTGGGTCCGACTGACTCGCTGTAGAGAGCCCTCGAGAAACTTATACCTGGCTTTGGTCTCACTGTGAGACCCCCAAAGTCCCTGATCGAGAGGCTCTATCTCGGGACCTACCACAAGGGTTATTGGCAAATGAACTTCAATATGGATAAGTGTGAGGTGGTGCATTTTCGTAGGAAGAATAAGGAAGCCGCATATTGCTTGGAAAATAAGAGTCTAAATGGGGTAGAGGAGCAGAGGGATCTGGGGGTACAGATTCACAAATCACTAAAAGTAGTGAGGCAGGTTAATAAGGCCATAAAAAGGCAAATCAAGCACTGGGGTTCATTTCTAGAGGGATAGAATTGAAAAGCAGAGAAGTTATGTTAAACTTGTTTAGAACCTTGATTAGACCACATTTGGAGTATTGTGAACAGTTCTGGTCTCCATATTATAAAAAGGATATAGAGGCACTGGAGAAGGCGCAAAAAAGATTCACAAGGATGATACCAGAACTGAGAGGATATACGTATCAGGAAAGATTGAACAGGCTGGGGCTATTTTCTCTAGTAAGGCTGAGGGGTGACCTGATAGAGGTCTTTAAGATAATGAAAGGGTTTGATAGGGTAGACGTAGAGAAGACGTTTCCACTTGTGGGGAGACCAGAACTAGGGACCATAAATATAAGATAGTCACTAATAAATCCAATCGGGAATTCAGGAGAAACTTCTTTACCCAGAGAGTGGTGAGAATGTGGAACTCATTACCACAGGGAGTGGTTGAGGTGAATAGCATAGATACATTTAAGGGGAAGCCAGATAAGCACATGAGGGAGAAAGGAATCGAAGGTTATGGTGATAGGGTGAGATGAAGTAGGGAGGGAGGAGGCTCGTGTGGAGCATAAACACCAGCACAGATCAGTTGGGCCGAATGGCCTGTTTCTGTGCTGTAGTTTCGATGTAACTCCATTGTACATGGGGATAGGTCTCACTGTGAGACCCCCACCGTCCCTGATCGAGAGGCTCTAACTATTGGATGCTTCTATTTCCAATTTGCTGCATTTTTTGTTCATTTTATGCCTCTGTTGCTGCTGTCCTGTCTGCAATAAACTGCAAGGAATGTGTCCCCCTCCAGGTGAAGGCGTGTGTCCTGTATGTGCAGCCGGACTCGAAGTCTGTGCACTTGACACTGCGGCCCCGTTTGCTGCAGCCGGGGGCTGTGTTGCAGAAGCCGAGCGTGCACCAGATCGGCGAGGTTCTGGAGGAGAGCACCGTGCTGTGCTACCACAAGGGAGCTGGAGTCACCTTTCAGCTGGAAGATGGGAGCTTCGCCTACTCGCGCGTGAGTGATTCACCTCTGCTCACCTACACGTGTGGTGTTTGTGCCGTCTAATTGTTTTCAGCCATGTGCGGAGTGGTGTGTTGGGTGTGTGCGGAGTGGTGTGTTGGGTGTGTGCGGAGTGGTGTGTTGGGTGTGTGCGGAGTGGTGTGTTGGGTGTGTGCGGAGTGGTGTGTTGGGTGTGTGCGGAGTGGTGTGTTGGGTGTGTGCGGGGTGGTGCGTTGGGTGTGTGCGGGGTGGTGCGTTGGGTGTGTGCGGGGTGGTGCGTTGGGTGTGTGCGGGGTGGTGCGTTGGGTGTGTGCGGGGTGGTGCGTTGGGTGTGTGCGGGGTGGTGCGTTGGGTGTGTGCGGGGTGGTGCGTTGGGTGTGTGCGGGGTGGTGCGTTGGGTGTGTGCGGGGTGGTGCGCGTTGGGTGTGTGCGGGGTGGTGTGTTGGGTGTGTGCGGGGTGGTGTGTTGGGTGTGTGCGGGGTGGTGCGCGTTGGGTGTGTGCGGGGTGGTGCGCGTTGGGTGTGTGCGGGGTGGTGCGCGTTGGGTGTGTGCGGGGTGGTGCGCGTTGGGTGTGTGCGGGGTGGTGCGTTGGGTGTGTGCTGGGTGGTGCGTTGGGTGTGTGCGGGGTGGTGCGTTGGGTGTGTGCGGAGTGGTGCGCGTTGGGTGTGTGCGGGGTGGTGCGTTGGGTGTGTGCGGGGTGGTGCGTTGGGTGTGTGCGGGGTGGTGCGTTGGGTGTGTGCGGGGTGGTGCGCGTTGGGTGTGTGCGGGGTGGTGCGTTGGGTGTGTGCGGGGTGGTGCGTTGGGTGTGTGCGGGGTGGTGCGTTGGGTGTGTGCGGGGTGGTGCGTTGGGTGTGTGCGGGGTGGTGCGTTGGGTGTGTGCGGGGTGGTGCGCGTTGGGTGTGTGCGGGGTGGTGCGCGTTGGGTGTGTGCGGGGTGGTGCGCGTTGGGTGTGTGCGGGGTGGTGCGTTGGGTGTGTGCGGGGTGGTGCGTTGGGTGGTGCGTTGGGTGTGTGCGGGGTGGTGCGTTGGGTGTGTGCGGGGTGGTGCGTTGGGTGTGTGCGGGGTGGTGCGTTGGGTGTGTGCGGGGTGGTGCGCGTTGGGTGTGTGCGGGGTGGTGCGCGTTGGGTGTGTGCGGGGTGGTGCGCGTTGGGTGTGTGCGGGGTGGTGCGTTGGGTGTGTGCGGGGTGGTGCGTTGGGTGTGTGCGGGGTGGTGCGTTGGGTGTGTGCGGGGTGGTGCGTTGGGTGTGTGCGGGGTGGTGCGTTGGGTGTGTGCGGGGTGGTGCGCGTTGGGTGTGTGCGGGGTGGTGCGTTGGGTGTGTGCGGGGTGGTGCGTTGGGTGTGTGCGGGGTGGTGCGTTGGGTGTGTGCGGGGTGGTGCGTTGGGTGTGTGCGGGGTGGTGCGTTGGGTGTGTGCGGGGTGGTGCGTTGGGTGTGTGCGGGGTGGTGCGTTGGGTGTGTGCGGGGTGGTGCGTTGGGTGTGTGCGGGGTGGTGCGTTGGGTGTGTGCGGGGTGGTGCGTCGGGTGTGTGCGGAGTGGTGTGTGTCGGGTGTGTGCACTGATATAAAGGGTGTGCACCACCGTAAAAAAGAAAAAAATCACAACTTTGAATGGAAGATCTTTTTAGAGAACATTATTCAGGGTAAATAACAAACAGAACAAATGTACAAAATAATGGATAATTGTAATAATTTAATATTATATTGGCTGATAAATTTATATAATTTATGAAATTAAGTTGCACTACGATTGAGCAGATCAGACTCCTTTATACTTTATTAAAAATGATCTGATGGGAACGATTCCAATCAGCTTTTTGTTGAATCAGCTCAATGTTTCTGATTCAAACAGAAATAAATCATGTGCGATCAGAATTTTTAAATTGAGTCAGAAATACGAAACAGCTGTCAAATCAGTCGTGTGAATTTGGGGATAGGGAACAGTTTAATTAAAGTTCCCCCCGCCCCATTAAATCCTCAGCAGGGTTTTAAAAAATATTGCATTACAATTGTACATCTTGCAGGTCTCATTAGTTCAGGCAGGAACCTGAACTGAGGGAGACAAAGGACAAAGATAAAGAGAGACAATCCTTGGGGCAACTGAGGGCTTTCGGATAGTAGTTATATAAAACAATTTAAATCAACTTCATTGTTTCGATTACAATGTACCAATGTGATTGGAAAGTATATTTTAGCACAATTGTAGAAGGATCTTTAATAACAATATCACACCAAGTAATTCTGACACAAATCATGTGTAAATATGGAAATTGATAAACAATACAATATGCCATGTAATTTGGGTTCATTTGTAATTTGCTTTAGAAGCTAATGTCGAATAGGATGGTGACAAAGACTGTTAATTGCACTAATCGTAGACTCCCTCCAATGTTATTTGCTACCAGTGCCTTAAACAAATACGTTTGTCTTTAGACTAAAGAAACAGTTCTCCACAATTCACACTAGAGATGAAAAGCCTAACTTTTAACTCCTGCCTCTCAGCAGCGTCTCCACCAGCGAGCACTGGTGTGGTGCGCGGACGGAATGACTGTGTGCGTGTGTTCGTTCTATCAACGCTAATGGTCCCACAAACAACAGGATACAGTTAGGATCTACAGGTTCCTCCCGCTGGTTGTCCAGTCTCAGCTGTGGTGAGGGGGCGGCTTCTGTAAATACATTGACAAAAGGCTGGGGCGTGCTCCTCACTTGCATGCTTCCTAGAGCCCCGTTGCGACGGTGCAATGGTTGGCTGCCTCAGTGGTTGAAGCCTGGTGCTGTGTGTGGAGAAAGGAGGGAAGAGACACAGACGTTGGGAAAGGCTGTGGAGACGGGCATCCTGACAGCACAGCACACATTTACACTAACAGCCCGTGTCACAGTACGAGCTAATGTGGGCTTCCAACCTCCCAGCCATGGGTTGTTGGGGCAGGGGCCTGGGATTTGGTGCATCCAAGCCAAGTCCCTGCCCCTTCCCCGCTCTATGGTGGTCACCAAAGTAGCCTCAGAAGACAGTAGCTTGGACAGCCCTTGTGATAGGCGGTCCCCTTCTCTCCTCTGAACTCCAACCCCTCTCTCGCAACCTTCCTTGTCTCTGTTTAATCGCCACTATCACGGGCAGTGAACTTTGCCCCTCCTGATTCCCCCCCACCCCCCCACCGATTCACAGCCTGACGTTCTCTTCCTTCTTCCCGCATGTTCACCATGTTGAAATCGATGCTCATCTCAGTAGCTCCTGCTCTGACACATTCTTTCCCCAGATCTGAAAACTCCTCAACTCCCCTAGTCTTCCCTTTCACTCCGACAGCCTGCAGACGTTTACAACCCAAGCTTGGCGTCACCCAGCCCCTGCTACTTGACGTGGCTCCGACCCTTTTGAGCTTTGCACTACGGTCTCTCCACTCACACAGGTTCAATCCCAGACCGCACTCAGTAATCTTGTCCAGGGCACAAAGATCAAACTACTGCAACTAACCTCAGTGGCCGTAGGTTGTGAACGGGACAGTTCCTGCTCCTGATCCGTATCCTGCTGGAAAGTGCGTGTGGCTGTCACGTGAGGTCAGGGCTGTGCCTGGCTGTGATGCCCTCTGGATTGAATATCCTGCTGACACTTGTGCGAGGCCCACACATGCCTTCTGCCCTTGGGTGCGATGCCAGAGAGTGGTCACGACCCTGGGAACTGTAATCTTGTTCAGATTATTTGGTGGTGATCTGCAGCATTCCTGTTGATTGCTGTAATAGTGCTATCACATTATACTGGACATCGAGTATAGCAGGCAAAATGCGTTCGCACAAGGCACCCATTGTAAGTGTTGGGAACTGTACTGCACCCCACAGAATTACTAACTGTTAACTTCCGCTCTTCCTCGTTCAAGAAACGCCACCTGTGTGAAGCAAAGCTGACCGTTAACCCCAGCAAGTTCAAGGAAGGCACCAATCACAGGTGCAGGGTCATTGACCACAGTCCCATGGAGCAGATGGCCCTGGTGTCGCTGAAAAAGTGAGTGAGTGAGCTCGGGATTTTTCTGTGTGTGTGATCAGTCATCAGTATTGGGATGTAGTGTTCAATAAGAATATCACTGGTGGGATAAAACGTCAGCCCGTGTAACGATACAGGAAGTAATTTGCTGTCAGTCAGATCTGCTGAGAAAAGAGCAGTGTGGAGGAGAGGGAACAGGGTTAGATAGAGTAAAACTCCCTCTACACTGTCCCAACAAACACTCCCAGGGCAGGTACAGCACGGGTCAGATACAGAGTAAAGCTCCCTCTACACTGTCCCAACAAACACTCCCAGGGCAGGTACAGCACGGGTTAGATACAGAGTAAAGCTCCCTCTACACTGTCCCATCAAACACTCCCAGGGCAGGTACAGCACGGGTCAGATACAGAGTAAAGCTCCCTCTACACTGTCCCAACAAACACTCCCAGGGCAGGTACAGCACGGGTTAGATACAGAGTAAAGCTCCCTCTACACTGTCCCATCAAACACTCCCAGGGCAGGTACAGCACGGGTTAGACACAGAGTAAAGCTCCCTCTACACTGTCCCATCAAACACTCCCAGGGCAGGTACAGCACGGGTTAGACACAGAGTAAAGCTCCCTCTACACTGTCCCAACAAACACTCCCAGGGCAGGTACAGCACGGGTTAGACACAGATTATCTTCACTGTTCAATCTTCATTAGATTGCTGTCTGCTGCACCAATGTGACACAGGGCCCTCCTTTAATTTTGAGTTTCTAATTTTCAGGAGTATTATTGAAGCCCCATTTCTGAGGTATCAGGACATCCATCCAGGACAGCTGATCGAGGTAAGTCCGTACAGTCAGAGTGAAATAAACAGTCCAAGTGTGGCGGAATTCCGATTCCCTGAGCAGCCTGCAGCCAGACCAGAGTTTCGAGGTGTAGAGCCATGAATGACCAGTCCCAAAATGTTCTACTCTCTGCCTCAGCATCACCTCCAGCTGCTGCTGAACTAGTCACCGTTCAAACCATGCCTTCCACCTCTTCAGTCGTTTGTGAGTGATTATATGTTTGTACCAGATCTCCCGACTCTCCATTTATCATCCCTGGTTTTGATATATCCAAAAGAACCTTTTTTGTTGCAGCAATGGGTGAATGAAGCAGTGCGGTGTGCACCTTTCATCCTCTCTGCCGTCCCTGGTGCGTCCAATCCCTCTGCTTCTTTCTTTTAGCCCACCCCGTCCATTTTGTCCTCCAACTCTCGTGCCTTTTGCAGCGATCTTTAACAGAGTTGCCACCCAAGTCCTTGCCCGCGTCTCTCTCCACTCCCTGGTCAAGTGCCTCCGCCCTGGTTTCTGACCCTCTCAAAGCACCAAAACCGCCCTGGTTGGTGTGACTGCATCACGATTCTTCACCTGCACAAAGACTGCACTTCTCCCAACTTGACCCACCCCTTCCTCGTTTCAGTGAATCGGACGATTCCCAGTCCGTGCTGAGTTACCAGGAGTTGTCCTTGGTGCCCATGGGATCGGGCACGGAAAGTGAAAATAACCAGAGTTCACATTCCTCTCCCTTACCCAATGAGCTCTGGTCAGCATCCAGCAACCCCTGATCTGTGTATTCTGTGACCCCTGATCCTTCTGTAAAGTGCATCTGTGGACATTAGTTGAGCAGCTGTCGACTCGCTGCCTTAACTCGCGTGTGTAGAATGGCCACTTTGGGTGAGTTGAGTTCTTTCCAACAGATTTGCTAATACTCCGCTTTCTTCCCTTTGCTGCTTTTCAGGGTAAAGTCACCTCTCTGGAGAAATTCGGGATGCACGTGAAGATTACAGACCACATCCGGGGACTGGTGCCGCGGACACACCTGGCAGATATTCCACTCAAGCACCCGGAGAAGCTGTACAGCGTGGGAGACCAGATCAGGTGCAGGGTGAGTATGCAGTGTTCACTCCTCGGTATCGTGTGGGTCTGACCTACTGCCTGAACGAAAGGGGCAGCGTTAGATCCAGGACTCGAACTTGTGTATACCCCGCCTCTCACAGCATCTCTCAAAAAAGGGAGGGTGGGGGAGCCAGAAACGTGTGAGGATTTACCAGGAGATTCCATCCCCACCCAGAATGAAACTGGGGCTAAAAGGATTAAATTATGAGGACAGGTTGCACAGACTAGGCTTGTATTCCCTCGAGTATAGAAGATTAAGGGGTGATCTAATTGAGGTGTTTAAGATGATTAAAGGATTTGATAGTTTCTCTCTATCCATCCTATTTCCTCTGGGGGAGTCCAGAACAAGGGGGCATAACCTTAAAATTAGAGCCAGGCCATTCAGGGGTGATGTCAGGAAGCACTTCCTCACACAAAGGGGAGTGGAAATCTGGAACTCTCTTCCCCCCCCTCCCTCCCCCCCCAAAGGCTGAGGGTCAATTGAAAATTGCAAAACTGAGATTGATAGATTTTGTTGGGTAAGGGGATTAAGGGATATGGAACTAAGGTGGGTAAATGGAGTTAAGATACAAATCAGGCACGATCTAATTGAATGGCAGAACAGGCCCGAGGGGCTGAATGGCCTCCTCCTGTTCCTAATGTGAGCCTGTTTTCTGGGGGAATTCCACTCGAGCGGGATGCCCTGTCAGTTACTCGCTTCCTGTATTGCATTTCTCAGCTCGGAGGTAGACTGGAATAAACATTCTGTAGAAAGAAAAAGCAAAAAAATAACCAACCTGCAGATGCTGGAAATCCGAACCAAAACCAGAAAATGTTGAAAAGTCTCAGCGGGTCGGTGCACATCTGAGGAGAGAACAGAGGAGTTAATGGTTCAGGCACAGTCCTTCATCAGAACCAGAGGAAATTACAGCTCAACGGTGTTTACAAAGGAAAAAACCAATGGGAAGGGGGAATAATAAAAAATAATTTCTGTTCACCTGTTATTTCTTCAGTTCTGACAGTGTGGGGGAATCCAAAACTAGGGGTCATAAATACAAGATTATATTGGATTATATATAAATCCAATTGGGAATTCAGGAGAAACCAAGAGTGGTTAAATGTGGAACTCGCTACTACAAGGAGTAGTTGAGGTGAATAGTGTAGATACATTTAAGGGGAAGCTCAATAAACACATGAGGGAGAAAGGAATAGCAGGATATGCTGATAGGGTGAGATGAAGAGGGATGGGGGAGGCATAGACCAGTTGGGCCAACTAGCCTGTTCCTGTGCTGCACATTCTATGTAGTTACACTGGAAAGAAACACTGACTGACCTGCTGAGTGTTTCCAGCTTTTTCTGTTTTTGTTAACCATTTGCAAAAAGTGGGGAAATGCTACATGAAAGTAATAAATTGCCCCGATGTTTGTGGTACAGTTGGGGAATTGTCACGTCTTCGCCTCCGAGCCCCAGATACGCATGCACAGCAAATGAGGCTGCTCCGTACAGACAGGTTAACGCCTCACTGCAACCCTTCGTTACACACGGATTGTAGTAATGGGTGCTGGTAGTTGCATCGTACGGAACGAGTAGCTCCGATTCCTTGCCATGCTGTCTGGCACATGTTAGTGCTGATGGCCGGGAACTAGTTCACAGGGACTGGACAGCTGGAAGTTCAACATGAGGTTCTGTAGTTTTTCCTAATTGTTTTTGGAATTGCACATTCTTTGACGAAAACCAGTAACCAGGGATCCTACTAGTGGTGGGTGCCTCCTGTATCTTGAATCTTCGAGGACGGGTATACTTGCCCCTCTCACCTGTACACACAGTTTGAGATTTGTTGTGGTACTGAGTGAAATTGGAGCAGTTCCGTATTCTCCATTGTGTGGCCGGCTTGGCGTCCACACTAGGACGTGCCCGTCGCCCTGCCCCCTCCCCCCGCAGTAACTGACCCCACCCATACTCCAACCAGCTGCAATGTGAAGCTTAGCCCTGAATAAGGGCTGTGATGTGTTTGATTCTAAAACCAGGTATTGATGCTCAGTGAAGCAATGATATTGCTTATTGGGTTTTGGTCTACAGCGAGGCTGCTCTGATCTATTGACTGTTGCAGGAGCCTGTGTATGGGTTCAGAACAGGACCGCCCAGTTACAGCAACCTGGTGGTTCTGGTACTGGGCAGGCAGCCCAGAGCTCGGGAGTTCAAATCTCACCACGGCAGGTTGTGAAATGGTATTCAGAAAATCTGGTATATTAAATAACCATGAAAGCTGCTGGATTGTTATAAAACACAAATGGTTCACTAATGGCCATCAGGGAAGGAAACCTGCCGTCCCTACCTGGTACTGCCGACACATGACTCCAGTCCCACTCTGTGGTTGGCTCTTGATGCCCTTGGGGTAACTAGGGTGATAAATGCTGCCGTGCCGGTATCGGCCACCTCTCGAGAACAAACCGGAGAGTTCCCTTTTTTGGGTTAAACATTGCTTCCTTCTCAGGTGTTGACCGTAAACAGTGACTCCAAGAGGCTTATCTTGACTCGGAAGAAGACGCTGGTTGGATCGAAACTCCCCATCGTTACCTGCTACGCGGATGCCGCCCCCAAGCGGGTGGCCCACGGGTACATCGTGTGCGTGAAGCCGTTCGGCTGCATCGTCCGCTTCTACAACGAGGTGCGGGGTCTGGTCCCGCAGCAGGAGCTGAGCGCCCGGCCCGTGCCCTTCCCGGAAAAGGTCTTCTACGTTGGCCAGGTGAGAGAGCAGGCCGTGGGGAGGTGGGCTGCGTTCGGAGCGGGACTGGGGGAACGGCAGGACCTGTGTCGTTCTGTGTGCTGCGCCGTTTTTGCCTCCTTCTCCCCTGGTAACATTTGCACTTCACCTCTCCCCACAGGTCGTCACGGTCACTGTCCTGAAGTGTGATCCAAGCCAGGAGAAGCTGCTGTTGTCCTTTAAAACCACCCGGGGTGCTGTTGCACAGGAAGTAGCAACTGAGGCTGATGGTAAAGGACCATCGACCTACCAGACTGGAAAGGTATTGGCAAACATAGAAAGAAAGACTTGCATTTATATAACGCCTTTCACAGCTACAGGACGTCCCGAAGCGCTTTACAGCCAATGAAGTACTTTTTTTGAAGTGTAATCAAGCAGCAGATAATCAGTTTTTAATGATGTTGGTTGAGAGATCAGTATTGACCAGGACACCGGGGAGAACTCCCCCGCTCTTCTTCAGATAGTGGCCGTGGGATCTTTTACGTCCACCCGAGAGAATAGATTGGTCCTCGGTTTAATGTCTCATCTGAAAGACGGCACCTCTGACAATGCAGCACTCCCTCAGTGCTGCACTGGGAGTGTCAGCCTGGATCGTGTGCTCAAGTCTCTGGAGTGAGGCTCAAACCCACGACCTTCTGACCTGAGAGGTGAGAGTGCTGCCCACTGAGCCACGGCTGACACACGAGCGCCTGGGACAGTGAAGATCAACGTAGGCAGCTGTTCAGGGACGAATCTGAGAGCATGTCACAGGAGAATAAAATAATAGATATATGATTAGTTAGTTAATCTCGCATGTGGCGTGTGGCAGCCCATTTCTTCCACTGCTGTCTGTCCAGAGCAAGGTATTTGACTCCGATCAGAGTCTCTCTTTCTCTCACATCCAGCAGATAGCAGCTCCCCACAGATGGTGTTGATATTTGCAAGTCTGTAACAGACTCATCTCGTCTCTGGGTTATTTCCGTAATGCAAGATATTTTTACGTTGACGTGCCCTTGGTCTGACTCACCTCCCTCTACCAAGAGGCCTTTAGTCTGGCTCCTACCTTTTGACCTGTCTGGTTTGGGTAGGCCCAACCAGGAGTTATACTCCCGCCAGCCTAGCTCTCGGGGTTGGAAGAGCACACAGGCCTTCCCATCACATCAAGGGGCAGTGCAGGAAGGTGTTATTGTAGGGCCCAGCCTTTGACTGGGTTTGCTCCTAAGTGGAGTCCCAAGTTTTCAGTCAGAAATTTGAGTTTTAAATGTTTGCAGTTGCTTCAGATTAAAGTTTTCTTTTTTTGGTGTGGGAGTCCAAAGTTGGGATATTGATTCTCAACTCTGGTTCTTGCTAGCCACTTGATTGTTAATACAATGTGATTAGCGTCGGCCAGTTAGAGAGCAGAGAGGGGCCCCATAGACCGGTACAAAACTTTACATAAAAATTGCACCTGGTACAAGTCACACCTCATTTAAATTTTTTTTTAAATGGCAGCTTGTTTGCAATCTTAGAGAAACTGACTCAACAACAGAAAATAAGTCAATGCCCAGAAGTCAGTAGGTAACCTCTAACTGACTTTAGCATTCATACATTTTTATATTTAAAAAAGCCAGTCACTCTGTGCTGGGTACTTCTGATGTGAAGCTTAAAACTTATAAGCTTGTTCCCACCATCACTGTTCCCTCACCAAACAGTTAAACTCTGGCCCTGAGGCTCAGTCTACTTAACTATAATTAGACATTGGCCGCCTATGGCCTTGGTGTTTATTGTTGAAGTTTGTGAGGCATTTACTTTTCCAAGTATCTTCCTGCTCCTTCCCTTTCACTGATGCGCTTTTGTTTTGTTAATGGTGTTTCAGATGGTGGATGTGAAAGTGCTGGCGAAGAACGAGAATGGGCTGGAGGTCTCCATCGTCCCGGAGGGAGTGCCAGCCTTCCTTCCCATGATGCATCTCTCTGACCACGTGACAAATTGTCGGCTTCTCGCGGAGAGGCTTCAGGAGGGTGACGCCATCTCCAGCGTCATGTGTTTGAGCCAAACCCGGGGCCAGATTGTATCCTTTCTCTCCCCCTCCCCTCGAAAGTTTAAGAAAACCAAAACTTGTCTTAATTGTACATGTAGGCGGAGAATCTTCCCACGCTGCCTTGCGCTATGGGGCCTCGACCCTCCCCACCCCGCTCCATCTTAAAACAAAGAGCGCATTAGTTTCTTGGTTTTAGTTTTAATTATCAGTCTTCTCGTGGGTAGCTTCAGTTAAATGATTTCAGTTAATAAAACAATTTGTTTAGTCATCGTTGTCATTAGTTCCCCGGGTTGGGTTGGAGTAAATCTCGAGCTGGTTTGAGCGGTGCCGCTACATTACAGCGGTTGGTAAGTGAGCCCTTAGCCTGAGGATTGTGTCGGACTCGATGTCAGGCAGGGTCTGTATCGCACGGAGTTGCTCGGTGGCCGGGCTGCTTTCCTGCTCACTCAGACGTTCCCTGTCCTTAACTCAACCCCCTTCGCTCAGATTCTTTGTAGGAAGGCTGCAGTCCTGGCCTCTGCTCAGCAAGGCCCGCTGGCAGAGGACGTCTCCGAGCTCCAGGTGAGCTGCCAATCCCTTCTCTAAAAGGACCACCTTCGTGCTTTCCCTTCCTGTATTCTTAAAGAGCCTGAGTTTGCCGGGTTTAACGGTGATGGATTTAAAGGTTGAGCAGGCACGTCCAAATCACCGTCGGTGCGGGACTGATTCGGAATGTGCTCCCGGCAACATCCTTCCATATCTTCTGGACACGGTACCCAGCCGTAAACTCTGTCTCTGTGTTTTCCCAGGTGGGCATGCACATGCCAGGTTTGGTGAAGAATATCATGCCGTACGGAGTGTTTGTGGAATTCCCACACGGTCTCGTCGGGCTTGCACCCAAAGCTGTAAGTCCAATTTCCAGTCACGCCTCGCGCAGTCAGCGGCACTGTTTGTGACGATTAGCACAACGGTCGTTGACAAGTTCTCGGTGCCTTATCGAGCTGTTCGTGTGATCCTGTGTCCGGGTACGGGGGGTGTAGGGGATGTGTTACTGGACTAATAGTTCAGAAAATATGAGCTTGAGAATTTGAATTCCATTTTTAAAAAAACCCTATAAATTAAAGGCTGGTCTCAGTAAAAGTGACCATGAAGCTGTTGGATTGTCGTAAAAACCCAACTGGTTCATTAATGTCCTTCAGGGAAGGAAACCTGCCGTCCTTACCCGGTCTGGGCCTACATGTGACTCCAGTCCCACACCAGAGGGCAGTTAACCATCAACCACGTTGAAGTGGCCTAGCAAGTCACTCAATTGTATCAAACTCAACTAGGGATGGGCAATAAATTCCAGCCTTGCCAGTGACACTCACACCCCGAGAATGAACTTTTAAGAAACTATATATAGAATAATGGATATCTGGGAGTGAGTTACAGGCTGGAATCTAATCGAGGGGTTCAGGGTGTTTATATATAGAATAACAGATACCCGGGAGTGAGTTACAGACTGGAATCTAATCGAGGGGTTCGGGGGGTTTATATATAGAATAACAGATACCCGGGAGTGAGTTACAGACTGGAATCTAATCGAGGGGTTCGGGGGGTTTATATATAGAATAACAGATACCCGGGAGTGAGTTACAGGTTGGAATCTAATCGAGGGGTTCAGGGAGTTTATATATAGAATAACAGATACCCGGGAGTAAGTTACAGACTGGAATCTAATCGAGGGGTTCGGGGGGTTTATATATAGAATAACAGATACCCGGGAGTGAGATACAGACTGGAATCTAATCGAGGGGTTCGGGGGGTTTATATATAGAATAACAGATACCCGGGAGTGAGTTACAGACTGGAATCTAATCGAGGGGTTCGGGGGGTTTATATATAGAACAACAGATACCCGGGAGTGAGTTACAGACTGGAATCTAATCGAGGGGTTCGGGGGGTTTATATATAGAATAACAGATACCCCGGGGAGTGAGTTACAGACTGGAATCTAATCGAGGGGTTCGGGGGTTTATATATAGAATAACAGATACCCGGGAGTGAGTTACAGGCTGGAATCTAATCGAGGGGTTCGGGGGGTTTATATATAGAATAACAGATACCCGGGAGTGAGTTACAGATCCACTAATTCTGACGGTTAACATTTCTCCTGTTTTCCCCCACCCCCACAGGCCATGTCGGATAAGTTTGTCACCAACACGGGGGATCATTTTGTGGTGGGACAGACGGTGGTTGCCAAGGTTACGAACCTGGATGAGGAGAAGAAGCGGGTGCTGCTGACTCTGAAAGTGTCTGAATGCGGGAGTGCGGATGCTGACTCGGAGAGCCTCGCCCTCCTGAGCCAGTACCTCAAGGAGCTGGAGTTCATCAGGACTGTGATGGGCAGCAGGGGTAACAACTGATTCTGTTTAACACTTGGGGTGCGAGAGGAAACCAAAAGCCCACACTCAGCCTTTAAACAAGATGTAATACGATATTGGTCAGAATCCTGGACCATGTTGGAGCTGCCCGTTCTCTGAATCCTCCCCTTTCTGTCTCTCAATCGTGAGTGCGTGTGTGTTGAATGTCACAAGTGCAGCTTTTGGCTTCCAATCCCCACATGTTGGGGTGGTCTCTGCAGGCCAGCTACATGAAAACTGTACAACTTTTAAGTTCCAGTTTAAAATGCACTCAGTGAGCTTGACATACTTGCTTTTGTTTAGCTGAGGAGCTACATTTTCTTTGAGATCCTGTCCCCTCCATTTCTTGTATAAATGCTGTTCGATCGGGACCCCGACGTGGCTGCAGCTCTGATTCACGTGTTTGCTGTGTCTGACTCTAATTTAAGCCTAATGTTCAGCACAGGACTGGTTAAGGGTGTCACTAGTAACAGTGGTCTTGTGTGATATCGATGCCACCACCGGCAGTCACTGCTGAGGAGTAGAACAGTTTCATCTGACACCCGTTTCAAAAAAAAATACCCGGGATTGAGTTACAGACTGGAATCTAATCGGGGGGTTTATATATAGAATAAACCTATAGAATAAATCTAATCGAAGGGTTTGGGGAGTTTATATATGGAATAGCAGATACCCGGCAGTGAGTTACAGGCTGGAATCTAATCGAGGGGTTCGGGGGGTTTATATATAGAATAGCAGATACCCGGCAGTGAGTTACAGACTGGAATCTAATCGAGGGGTTTGGGGAGTTTATATATAGCTAACGAATGGAGAAGCAGGGTTGTAATCCATGCCGTGCGCTAGTGAATATAGCAATAGGAGGATAGAGCAGATGAATGCGTGGCTGGAGAGATGGTGCAGGAGGGAGGGCTTTAGATTCCTGGGGCATTGGGACCAATTCTGGGAGGTGGGACCTGTACAAGCTGGACGGGTTGCATCTCAACAGGGCTGGGACCCATATCCATGCGGGGAGATTTGCTACTGCTGTTGGGGAGTGTTTAAACTAGCTTGGCAGGGGGATGGGAACCTGAGCGTAGATTCAGAAGGGAGAGAAGCAGAGCTGGAAATGGAAGATAAAAAAATTAGTAAGTGAGCTTGGAAGTCAGAGGAAACAAAGGTTAGAAACTAGACAACAAAACCGTTTGGCAGTGCTTAATGGTATATACCTCAGTGCAAGGAATCTAGTTAATAAGCTGAGGGCACAGATAGACACGTGGAAGTACAATATCTTAGCTATTACTGAAACATGGCTTAAACAGGGGCAGGAATGGCTGCTCAACGTTCCTGGTTACAGGGTTTCCAGATGAGAGAGAGAGGGGAATAAAAAAAAGGAGGGGGGTGGCAATATTGGTTAAAGAAACAATTACAGCTGTGAGGAGAGATGATATGTTAGAAGGATCATCAAATGAGGTCGTATGGGTTGAGCTAAAGAACAAAAAAGAGGCAGTCACACTGCTGGGAGTGAACTATAGACCCCCAAACAGTCAGAGGGAGATAGAAGAGCAAATATGTAGGCAAATTCCTGAGAAGTGCAATAACAATAGGGCAGTAATAGTCGGGGGTTTCAACTACCCGAATATTAACTGGGACACAAACAGTGTAAATGGTATAGAGGGCGCAGAATTCTTAAATTGCCTTCAGGAGAACTCTTTAAGCCAGTTTGTAGCAAGCCCAACAAGAGAGGGGACAGTTCTGGATTTAGTTTTAGGAAATGAAGAGGGGCAGGTGGAAGGAGTATCAGTGGGAGAGCATTTTGGTGGTAGTGATCATAATTCAGTTAGATTTAGCATAGTTATGGAAAAGGACAAAGATAGAAAGGAGTTAAAGTTCTCAATTGGGGAAAGGCCAATTTTACTAAGCTGAGAAGTGATTTAGCAAAAGTGGACTGGAAACAGCTACTTGAAGGGAAATTAGTGCCAGAGCAGTTGGAGGCATTCAAGGGAGAGATAGTGAGGGTTCAGAACAAACATGTCCCCACAAAGAAAAAGAGTGGGACTGCCAAATCTAGAACCCCTAGATGACAAGGAGCATACAGGGTAAGATACGGCAAAAAAGGGAAGCTTATGTCAGACACCGAGAGCTCAATACTGCAAAAAGTCTAGAGGAGCATAGAAAGTGCAGGGGTGAAATTAAAAAGGAAATTAGGAAAGCAAAGAGAGGACATGAAACACTACAGACAAGTAAAATTAAGGAAAACCCAAAGACTTTTTTTATTCATTCATGGGATGTGGGCGTCGCTGGCGAGGCCGGCATTTATTGCCCATCCCTAATTACCCTTGAGAAGGTGGTGGTGAGCCGCCTTCTTGAACCCCTGCAGTCCGTGTGGTGAAGGTTCTCCCACAGTGCTGTTAGGAAGGGAGTTCCAGGATTTTGACCCAGCGACGATGAAGGAACGGCGATATATTTCCAAGTCAGGATGGCGTGTGACTTGGAGGGGAACATGCATGCATTTATAAATACATAAAGAGCAAAAGAATAACTAAGGAAAGTGTAGGGCCTATTAGAGACCAAAAAGGTAAACTATGTGTGGAGGCGGAAGAAGTAGGCATGGCTCTTAATGAATGCTTTGTGTCTGTCTTCAAAAGAGAGGGACGATGCAGAGATTATAGTTAAGGAGGAGTCTGAAATATTGGATGGAATAAACTTAGTGAGAGAGGAATTATTAAGGGGTTTAGCATCTTTGAAAGTAGATAAATCACCAGAGCCGGATGAAAAATATCCCAGGCTGTTAAAAGAAGCAAGGGAGGAAATAGCGGAGGCTCTGACCATCATTTTCCAATCCTCACTGGCTACAGGTGTGGTGCTGGAAGATTGGAGGACTGCTAACGTTGTACCATTGTTTAAAAGGGGAGAAAGGGATAGACCGAGTAATTACAGGCCAGTCAGTCTAACCTCGGTGGTGGGCAAATTATTGGAAACAATTCTGAGGGACAGCATAAATCGTCATTTAGAAAGGCACGGGTTAATCAAGGACAGTCAGCACGGATTTGTTAAGGGAAGGTCGTGTCTGACTAACTTGATTAAATTTTTTGAAGAGGTAACAAAGGGGGTCAATGAGGATCGTGCATCTGATGTAGTCTATGTGGATTTTAGCAAAGCCTTTGACAAGGTCTCACATGGCAGACTGGTCAAAAAAGTAAAAGCCCATAGGATCTGTTTCCAGTGGGGTCCCTTGCTTTTTGTGATATATATTAATGATTTGGACTTGAACGTAGGGGGCATGATTAAGAAGTTTGCAGATGATACAAAAATTGGCCGTGTGGTTGATAGTGAGGAGGAAAGCTGTAGACTGCAGGAAGATATCAATGGACTGGTCAGGTGGGCAGAAAAGTGGCAAATGGAATTCAATCCGGAGAAGTGTGAGGTAATGCATTTTGGGAGGGCAAACAAGGCAAGGGAATACACAATAAATGGGAGGATACTGAGAGGTGTAGAGGAAGTGAGGGACCTTGGAGTGCATGTCCACAGATCCCTGAAGGTAGCAGGACAGGTAGATAAGGTGGTTAAGAAGGCATACGGGATACTTTCCTTTATTAGCCGAGGCACAGAATATAAAAGCAGGGAGGTTATGCTGGAACTGTATAAAACATTAGTTAGGCCACAGCTTGAGTACTGCGTACAGTTCTGGTCACCACATTACAGGAAGGATGTAATTGCACTAGAGAGGGTACAGAGGAGATTTGCAAGGATGTTGTAAGGACTGGAGAATTTTAGCTTTGATGAAAGATTGGATAGGCTGGGGTTATTTTCTTTGGAACCAAGGAGACTGAGGGGAGATTTAATTGAAGTGTATAAAATTATGAGGGACCTAGATAGAGTGGATAGGGAGGACCTATTTCCCTTAGCAGTGGGGTCAATGACCAGGGGGCATAGATTTAAAGTAATTGGTAGAAGGATTAGAGGGGAGTTGAGGAGAATTTTTTTCACCCAGAGGGTGGTGGGGGTCTGGAACTCACTGCCTGAAAGGGTGGTAGAGGCAGAAACCCTCATCGCATTTAAAAAGTACCTGGATGTGCACCTGAAGTGCCGTAACCTACAGGGCTACGGGCCAAGTGCTGGAAAGTGGGATTAAGCTGAGTGGCTCTTTTCGACCAGCACGGACACGATGGGCCGAATGGCCTCCTTCTGTGCCGCAACTTTCTATGATTCCCAAGAACAGATACCCGGGAGTGAGTTACAGGCTGGAATCTAATCGAGAGGTTCGGGGTTGGTTTATATATAGAATAACGGATACCCGGGAGTGAATTACAGACTGAAACCATTAATCCTCAGTAAATGTTTGATGTTCCAGACTCTCCGGTTATCGCCAATCTCAGTCGCCTTACCACGGGGCAGAGACTCGAGCTGGTGGTGGATGGAGTGAAGGCTGATGGGACGGTGTACTTCACTGGCGTGCAGGTTGCCGGACTGACCGTTTCGGCCAGTCGCTATCACCGGGGCGGTAAGTGCCTTTCTGGTCTCCTTAGCATTTGAGGGGGGCTCACCAGATTAGTATTAACGTCACCCCTGAGTCAGAAGGTTGTGGGTTCAGGTCCCATTCCAGGATTTGAGCCAATAATACAGGTTGACACTCCAGCGCTGCACTGTTGGAGGTGCCGTCTTTTGGATGAGATATAATAGCGAGGCCCCATCTGCCTGTTTAGGCTGGTGGTAAAGGTCACATGAAGAACTGGTGTCCTTCCTCAACCAACACCACCAGAAACAGATTCACTGGCCATTACCTCACTAATGTTTGTAGGACCCAGCTTTGTGGTAATTAGGTTTGCTCCTTACTGATGTTAATCCAGCTCGCTCACACTGTCACTCAGTAACCCCTCTCCCCCAGCGCCCCGTGTTACTGACTGTATCTCTACTGATGTTAATCCCTCTCCCTCACACTGTCACTCAGTAACCCCTCTCCCCCAGCGCCCTGTGTTACTGACTGTATCTCTACTGATGTTAATCCCTCTCCCTCACACTGTCACTCAGTAACCCCTCTCCCCCAGCGCCCTGTGTTACTGACTGTATCTCTACTGATGTTAATCCCTCTCCCTCACACTGTCCCTCAGTAACCCCTCTCCCCCCAGTGCCCTGTGTTACTGACTGTATCTCTACTGATGTTAACCCCTCTCCCTCACACTGTCCCTCAGTAACCCCTCTCCCCCAGTGCCCAGTGTTACTGACTGTATCTCTACTGATGTTACTCCAATGCCCTGTTTTGCTGACTATAAACTGCAAACTGAGGAGATCTCCCTGCATTGTGTATATCACTGATTCTGGTCTCCTCACACGTCAGCTGATGGATGTTGAGAGGCAATGAATCCCTGTGGGTTACAGCCATGGGGGTTCGACGGGGAAGTCATGGCTTTTTGACAATTCAGCATTGTGTAAGGAATCTGCTGCAGCAGCAGAGGTGTGGGACGCACCGTGAAATAACCTGCGGGTCAATAGAAAAATTCAAAACTGAGATTGATCGATTTTTGCTGGGTAAGGAAGTTAAGGGATATGGAACTAAGGCGGGTAAATGGAATTGAGGTATAGATCGGCCATGATTGAATGGCGGAACAGGCTTGAGGGGCTGAATGGCCTCCTCATGTTCATATCTAACAGCTCCAGGGCAATCTGTCACTGATATAGCTTGAATTGAAGCTTTTGAACACCGATTTGATGTGTCCCATGGTTCATGGTGGTAGGAATAAACTCATTGCCCGGGGGGTGGGCGATGTGCCGTGTTTTATATGCAGCAGTAAATTTCTGTGGTCCAGTATTGCTAATCGTGCATTTGTTTCTTGCTGTAGAGGCGAGTGTCAGCCCGGGACAGGAGTGGACAGCAGTGGTTTTATTTGTAAATCTCCTCTCCTCCGTTGTTCACGTCTCTCTCCGTCAGGAGCTGCTGAGTGCCAACATCAAAAAGGTACGGTACAAAAGTGTGGGGATGATATTATACAAAACCTAACACTATCACTGAAGGAGCTTTACTCTGTATCTAACCCTGTACCTGCCCTTGGAGTGTTTGGGACAGTGTAGAGGGAGCTTTACTCTGTATCTAACCCGTGCTGTACCTGCCCTGGGAGTGTTTGATGGGACAGTGTAGAGGGAGCTTTACTCTGTATCTAACCCGTGCTGTACCTGTCCTGGGAGTGTTTGATGGGACAGTGTAGAGGGAGCTTTACTCTGTATCTAACCCGTGCTGTACCTGCCCTGGGAGTGTTTGATGGGACAGTGTAGAGGGAGCTTTACTCTGTATCTAACCCGTGCTGTACCTGCCCTGGGAGTGTTTGATGGGACAGTGTAGAGGGAGCTTTACTCTGTATCTAACCCGTGCTGTACCTGTCCTGGGAGTGTTTGATGGGACAGTGTAGAGGGAGCTTTACTCTGTATCTAACCCGTGCTGTACCTGTCCTGGGAGTGTTTGATGGGACAGTGTAGAGGGAGCTTTACTCTGTATCTAACCCGTGCTGTACCTGTCCTGGGAGTGCTTCCTGACATCTGTTGCAATGCATGGAAACTGTTTTGAATTCACTCTTAGAGCTCAAAATTTTTAAAGAATGTAAGTTGGCAAATTTCGCTGTGCTTCAATCAGCATTCCTCTGCTTTGCAGTTAAAGGGAGTTTTGCAGCATTCTGCAGTCGTGCAGTTTGTGGCACCAGATGTTGTTGTGGGATCGCTGGCCGGGACCCCTCAGCTGGTTTTCATTCCAGTCGCAGCCCATCTAAACGACACCTTCCACTTCGACTCGGAAAAGCTCTCCGTGGGACAGACCGTCTCCGTGATGCTGAGGACCCGCGGCACGGAGGATCGTGGGATTCCACTGGCCGTGCGGGGTCCGACAAAGGGCAGGAGCGCCAAGCGAGAGCGCAGGCAGTCGGAGGGAGGGGAGGAGGCGTTGACTGGGGTGAAGCACACGCTGTGCATCGGGGATATGGTCAGCGGGACCGTGAAATCTGTGCGGGCAACTTGCCTGCTGATCGCTTTACAGGGCGGGGTAACGGGATACGTCCACGCCTCGGAGATCCTGGACGAGGTTCCCGCAGGCACTGTCCCAACATCAAGGCGGAAAATTGGCGATATTGTCCAAGCAAAGGTCATCGGAGGGAAAGAAGCAAAGTCCCACAGGTAGGTCCTGGCGGCCCTGTGAATGTTTCTGGGTTGGACCTTAAACAGCGATGAGCTGTGGTGCGTTCCACGGTCCTGGGGCTTGGTGCGAACGCAGTCAGACCTCTGGAAGGAATTGAGACTCTGCCGCACATGTTCCGTGGCACTAGAGGGAGCGTCACTACCTCACCAAGCGGCTCTAGTGGTAGCAAGCCGTAACTACACACCTTTATTGGGATGTGGGTCACACTTGCAAAGCATTTATTGCCCATCCCTCATTACCCTGGGGGAATTAAAGACTCCAACGCACAATGTGGGACTGGAGTCTCGTGGGCCAGACCGGGTAAGGACGGCAGGTTCCCTTCCCTGAAGGACATTAAACAAAGAACTCTCATTTATTCAGGGCCTCAGGACATCCCGAAGTACTTTTTAAAGTGTAGTCACTGTTGTAATGTAGGAAACGCGGCAGCCAATTTGCGCACAGCAAGATCCCACAGCATTGAGCTAAATGCCCAGATAATCTGTTTGTGATATTGGTTGAGGGATAAATATTGGCCAGGACTGCGAGGAGAACACCCCTGCTCTTCTTCGAAATAGTGGCCGTGGGATCTTTTACGTTGACCTGAGAGGGCGGACAGGTCTCAGTGCTGCACTGAGGTGAACCAGTGGGTTTCTCTATGACAATCCGACAGATTTCGTGGTCATTTATCTGGTGTCTGCCCACAAATTACCAGATTTACTGAATTTAATTTTGCAACTTGCTGTGCTGGGATTTAAACTCACGACCTCTGGGTCACGAGTCCAATCTTGTAACCAGGCTGCTGAGTGCAGGGCCGCCCGAGTGTCTCAGCAGTGTTGGCCCCTGTGTGTGGCCTCCCGGGCCCCTGTGTGTGGCCTCCCGGGCCCCAGTGGGAGGTGGAATTCCGACACATTCATTAATTCTACAGAACTCCGAATGAGTGATGTGTTTTTGCCTTGTGGCTCCACAAGTTTCTTGTCGCACTTTGTGTCCTGCCACTGACTGACGTGGGGTTTTTTTGCCTCCCCTTCGTGCCAGGTTTTTGCCGATCACGCACCCGCATTTTGCGATGACGATACCGGAATTAACACTGCGACCAAGGTGAGGCGAGGCACGGGGACCAACGATGGCGTGGAGCGCGTCAGGTCACGGAAAGCTTACAGCACTGTGCACGTATCCAGATTGTAAAAAGCACATAGAGGCACTGGAGAGCGTAGTAAATATTTTTTGCACCATGATATCAGAACTGAGAGGTTATAATTATCAGGAAAGACTGAACAGGCTGGGGCTCTTTTCTCTAGAAAAGAGAAGGCTGAGGGGTGACCTGATAGAGGTCTTTAAGATTATGAAAGGGTTTGATAGGGTAAACGTAGAGAAAATGTTTCTACTTGTGGGGGAGGCCAGAACTAGGGGCCATAAATATAAGATAGTCACTAATAAATCCAATAGGGAATTCAGGAGAAACTTCTTTACCCAGAGAGTGGTGAGAATGTGGAACTCACTCCCACATGCAGTGGAATAGAAGGATATGCTGATAGGGTGAGATGGAGTAGGGAGGGAGGAGGCTCGTGTGGAGCATAAACACCGGGATAGACCTGTTGGGCCAAATGGCCTATTTCTGTGCTGTAAATTCTATGTAAAAGCTTAAAACACCAGGGTGTTGGATGATTCAGTGAGTTTATAGAGTGAGGAGCGGAGACATCCAGACCATGAAGGCGTCTGGTTCACTGTCGGCATGTGTTGATCTCCCTGGTCTCAGCCAGAGTGGGAGTAGGGTCAAAATCCTGCAACTCCCTTCCTAACAGCACTGTGGGAGAACCGTCACCACACGGACTGCAGCGGTTCAAGAAGGCGGCTCACCACCACCTTCTCAAGGGGCAATTAGGGATGGGCAATAAATGCTGGCCTTGCCAGCGACGCCCACACCCCATGAATGAATTTTTTAAAAAAGTGCAGATGGCTACAGTGCCCTGGGTCGGGGAGGAGATAAATCGCCCTGCTCCCCATTGCTGTGGATTTGAGCTAGGGATTGGAGTGGGCCCAGCTGCGATGACTCTCACAGTTGAATAGCCTGTCGGCACTCACTGTCAAGGCTCGCTCTTTAAAAAGATGCCAAGGTGCGGGATGGACCCTGACATGGAGTCAATAGGGGTGGAGAAAGTAAATTGATGGAACTGAGGGCCTCCTATAAAGTCATAAATCACAGGAGCAAGTCCCTCGATTTAGGTTCCAGCCTGTAACTCGTTCCGTTTGTTCTGTGTTCCCTGTCCTGGAAAGATTGATTGAATGTTTTATTTTTTAAAAATTGAGTTGAGATCTAATCTTGAATCTGTGCACTGTGTTTCATCCAACTGTCCTGTTCCTTTTGCAGCAAGCTGTCCGGGGAATGTGCAGTGATGCTCCAGGGTGAGCAGCTGGCCGAGAGGCTCAAATCCTTCGCGGTCGGCCAAGCACTGACCTGTTATGTGTTCAAGGTACCGTGGCTAATGTGTCTTTGTATCATGGGGTGACGCGCGAGTTGGGGTTTGCATGTGTGGCGCTGGCTGTGCTGTTATGTGACCGGGAGGGTGGCAGCAGTGGGATCAGTTGGAGTTGATGCAGCACGTTGAGTATCAGTGCTTGGTTTAATTGCGGTTTTTCGCACTGCGTGTTGGTACCAGTGCACTAAATAAGCCCGACGGCAGCACTGCTCACGCCAAACTGAGGAGAGTGAAGGAGTATGGAGGATTTGGATTTGCCCAGTTAAGGTATGGCTCGAGCAGTGGCATGTTCTCTGGCCTAGACTTGTGGTCTTGTGTTCAATGCTGTGATATAATTGCTCGGTTTAGTATAAGCCATTTGACTTTAGCAACATAAGAACTCCCTCTGAGCTCCAGTCGTTGCCCCACCTGATCGTCTGTCTTGCCTGTTCTACCCTCCCTCCCGAGTACCCGTCGTTCTCTCAACCGTGTTTTCTGCAGCGGGACCCCGTGTTTCTCCCGCTTTTAATTTCTCTCTCCTGTCTCCAGTACAACAGTGCCAAGCAACGTCTGGACGTAGAAGTGACCCCTGATATTCGTGGGAAAATCGAGATGCTGCTGCTGTCTCCCAATCTCAAGGTGAGTTTGCAGCCATTCATTGCAGATTGTAATCTGTGTTAGCTGTGGCTCAGTGGCAGTGCACTCACCTTTGAGTCAGAAGGTCGTGGGTTCGAGCCCTGCTCCAGAAAGTTGAGCACATAATCCAGCTTGATGTACCAGTGCAGTACTGAGGGAATGCTGCACTGCCGGAGGTGGCGTCTTCCAGTTGAGATGTTAAACAGGGGCCCCGTCTGCCCCCTCAGGCGGACGTAAAAGATCCCATGGTGCTATTTGGAGAGTGGGGGAGTTCTCCCTGGTGTCCTGGCCAATATTTATTCCTCAACCCAACACCTAAAACAAATTATGTGGTCATTTATCTCATTGCTGTTTGTGGGATCTTGCTGTGTGCAAATTAGTTGCCACGTTTCCTACATTACAACAGTGACTACACTTCAAAAGAACTTAATTGGTTGTAAAGTGCTTTGGGTTGTGAAAGGTACTAAATAAATGGAAGCTCTTTCTGTCTAATCTGGCTCGTGCCTGCTGAATTCACCGTTACTTAACAGCAGATCTGAATTCAACGATCTGTGTGATTAAGGAACATAGAAATTGCTAGACAAATAAAGACTGTAGTCCATCTAGTTCACCGTCTACCATCCTGGTAGTCCACATGATACAATGATAATGGAGTTGTTGACCAATCACAGCAATCGATCTCTATCAATGAGTCTACAACAGACCCAGACATGAGGTGAGGAAAACCCCCAGTGGGGGAGAGCTCTGGGAACCATAGGTCCAAAGTCACCTGTTCCTCCAAGATGGCCTGGGTCTCCCTCGGTTCATTCTACCCGTGCTACTGTTGGCCTTTTGAACAAGCTGACAGTTGCATCCCAGTCGGAGTGGGGGCTCATAATGGGATTGTGCAATTTATAAACTTTTTCAAAAAGGTTCAACCCCTTTTTGTTTTTTAAATTCAGAATTTGAAACAGCCTGAGAAAGAGTTCAGATCAGGTCAGGCCTTGACTGCAACTGTGATCGGCCCAGACACCACCGAGACGCGACTCACACTCTCTCTCACGGGTAAGACTGAAGTCTAAGGTCGCTGGGGGGGGGGTCGATCTGCCAGCGGTAACACGCGTTTATTTAATACCTTACACGGAGAGATGTCCCACGGTGGGACAGTGAACGGCAATTAGTGGAGCTTGGTAACAGAGGGGGGGGTGGTGGCAGAGGCAGACAGGGTTCTGAAGGGGCTTTTGAAGGTGGGGATGTGGGACGATGGAGGGGTTTGGGGGTGAGGGGCCCCGAGGACAAGGCTTGCTGGCTGAAGGCTCTGGTAGAACAGAGGGAGTGGAACACAAAGCGGGCTGGAGGGCAGAAGACTGGAGCTGGGACGTGGGGCAGGAGGGAGAGGCAGAGCTGGGTACAGCCAAACCATCAAGTTGGTATGCACTGAGACCGGGAGTCCGCATAGGCCGACTGATGGGGTGGGGGGACGCGATGAACGAGCGGAACGTGACGCAGGGGGCAGCGTGCGGGATGGGTTAGGGTTTGTGCAGGACGGAGGCTGGCCAGAGGGGCCTGCAGAGACCAAACCTCGCGGTAAGCTTTCAGTTTCTGCATGAACTCTTAATCCTTCACTGGGTCCTGGCTCTGCCCCTGTGGCTCTGAGCAGACGATTCCCTGCCTCTTGTAGCTGAGAGAATTGGCAGATTGAAAATACATGCTGTATTATTTTGCTGCGGTCCTGTTACAATACTTGTACCTTTATTAAACTATCTTACTGACAAAACTGGGGCAAGTCCTCACCCGTGTTCCCAAAATCTCACTCCCCAGGTGCGTGCTCGCTGGATGTAGGATCAGTGACGTTGGGCACCATCAAAAAGGTCACCCCACACGTTGGGGTGGTCATCGGCCTCCCGTTTGGAAAGAGTGGTCGAGCAGGCCTGTGCGACCTGGCCGATTCGTACTGTGAATCACCGCTGGAAGGACTCACCCCGGGCCGCCTAGTGAGGTCAGTATTGGAGCTGTGTAACGGGCAGCGTTCCACCTGCAGGGGCTGGCCCGCTCTCTCTGCTATACTTACCCCTTACAGCACTGCTAGCAGGGAGGAGAGTGTGAGTCTTACATTGCCTCTAAGTCAGAAGATCGTGGGTTCCAGCCCTACTCCAGAGCCTTGAGCCCATAATCCAGGCTGACGTTCCCAGTGCAGTACTGAGGGAGTGCTGTACTGTTGGAGGTGCCGTCTTTTGGATGAGACATTAAACCGAGGACCCATCTGCCCTCAGGTGGATGTAAAACTATTTTGAAGAGGAGCAGGGGAGTTCCCCCCGGTGTCCTGGGGCCAATATTTATCCCTCAACCAACATCACTAAACAGATTATCTGAGCATTTATCTCACTGCTGTTTGTGGGACCTTGCTGTCTGTAAATTAGCTTCTGCATTACAACAATGACTATGCTTCAAGGGTAATTAATTGGCTGCGAAGCACTTTGGGACGCCAAGAGGCCATGAAGGACGCAAGTTCTTTTTTCCCTTGTTTTGGAATTGGTGCCGACAGCAGGTTCTGCAGTCCTGTTGAGTTGCCAGCAGATGTCACCGCTGTACTGCATTTCCTAACTGATGTGGAAACCCCGGTGCCAGCGGGAGGCCGTGTCTCCTCCCCCGTGCCGGCAGGAGACCGTGCTCCTTTCCCCCCCACCCCTCTGGTTTCAAACAAAGGGATTTTGGTGAAAATATATTTTAAAATGCTGAGCTTGTTGGAGAAACGCAGCCGGCCCGTCAGCCTCCGAGACGAAGGACAATCTAACATTTCATGTGTGACCCTTCACAGCTCCTCCCTCCTCCTCACCAACTCTGATCCATTCATTAGTAGTTGTCATTTTCCTCAGACCTGTTTGAATTTGGCCTCTTGTTCTGGCCTCTGCTTTACCCGCTCTGTGTTTTGCGGTTTTATAGGTGCTGTGTTATTTCCAAGGAAGAGAATCAGTTGGGAGTTTCCCTCCGGAACTCGAGGTGAGCATTTCTCAGTCAGTCTCTGGTCAGACCAGCACTGGGGTGCTGCGTATGATCGGCTCCACAGGGAGACGGGGGGCCCGGACTAGAGGCTGGTGCAGGGGGGAGCGTGAGGATCGAACCCCAGCACTACAGGGAAGAGCGAAGGGGAGTGACTTGATAAGTAGATTACTGCTATTCTGCCGTGAGAAGGGATGACTCGGAGAGGGGACGTGAACCTAGTGAAGTATCCCAGATATTCTGGGGGAGAGAAAGTAAACCCGGGGCACTGTTTTTAATTGGAACTGATGTTCTGAATTTAAAATTCTCATCCTTGTTTTCAAATCCCTCCACGGCCTCACCCCTCCCTATCTCTGTAACCTCCTCCAGCCCTACAACCCTCCCAGATCTCTGCGCTCCTCCAATTCTGGCCTCTTGCCCATCCCCGATTTTAATCGCCCCACCATTGGCGGCCGTGCCTTCAGCCGTGCCCAAAGCCCTGGAATTCCTTCCCTAAACCTCTCCACCTCTCCACCTCTCTCTCCTCCTTTTAAGTCGCTCCTTAAAACCTACCTCTTTGACCAAGCTTTTGGTCACCTGTCCTAATATCTCCTTATGCGGTTCAGTGTCAAATTTTGTTTGTTGATCATTCCTGTGAAGCGCATTCTGACGTTTTACTATGTTAAAATTACTATATAAATGCAAATTGTTGCTGAATTTACCTTTTCTGTCCTGTTCACTGCCCCGTGTGCCTTTAAGGATCCCCTTTTAGTCGTCTTTTTCCAAGCCTTAAAAGCCCATTTCTCCTCCTTTCCCGTTATAACTCAGACCCCTGCTGCCCGTTAGCCTTGGTTACGGCTGTGCTATTCTAATTGTTATCGCTTGTGTTAAACCACAAACTGTTTCACCAAATCGTTGTTAGATCCATGGAGAAAACAGTAGCGAGCTGAAAATCCCTCACATAATGCGTGGGATTTCAACTGAGCCAGCCCGTCCGATGTTGTTTGTTGCCTGTGTTTAAATCGGATCTTGTTTGAGAATTGTCGTCCTGCTGTTGTTTTATTGTTTTTGGATCGTCTGTCTTCCTTCCTTCCCTGAATATTTCCAGGCTGATGTCTGTCTGTGTGATTCCTCTCTAGGATGAACCCTGAAAGTGTGTCTTCAGTGCGTGACCCGGAGGTTGCATCAATCGGGTGCCTTCGAAAGGGGCAGCTCCTGAGGGGTTACATAAAGGCCATCGGGGAGCCCGGAGTCTTTGTCAGGTGAGCGTGGTGATGGTGCGAGAGGTCCGTCGTGACCTGGTGCGTCAGCCTGCGGAGAGCCAGTGGTGGCGGGCGTCTGAGCTGAGTGCACACAACCCGTGTACCTCGTGCCGGCCTCAACTCTGAGCCACTGTCACTTTGTATGGGTGTTAGACAATACCACGTGCCTATCCCGAATCACGGTCAGCCCCATGCACACAGGCATGACATGTACACGCGCTCACTCTGTTTGGGTCTCTGCTTTTCTGCTGTTGTAGGGGGAGGACGTTTTATGGGGGAGGGGGCCATTTGGTCAGTTCAGTCGTTTCACCCCCTGTCCCAGTAACTGCCTACGGGGGGGTGGGGGCTCCAGCCAGGAGAGATGGGACGAGGCATCAATGAAAGGAAGGAATAGACCTACACATAAGACGTGGGAAGGGGGTGGATGTTAGTGTGACGGGTTTGTTAGTGAATAGGGAGAGACTATTTCTTCTCATTGAGTTACATGGGGTCATGGATTTAAAATCCTCACCGAGAATGAGGAAGGACATTAAGAGAAACTTCTTTTCACAGTGGGTGGTTGGAGAATGGAGTGCCGTACCACAGTGAGTTGAGGCAGAGACCATTGCATTAAGCGAAAATTGAATAAATATTTGAAGCATAGAAAGATACAGGGTTAAAGGGAAAGTGGGAGGCAGTGGGATTAGTTTTGGGTTAATAAGGGACTGTGGGAAGATTCATTTCCTCCAGAAATGAACCCCAGTGCTTGGTTTGCATTTTTTAATGGCCTTGTTAACCCGTGTTACTACTTTTAATGATTTATGTATCTGTACCCCTAGATCCCTTTGCGCCTCAACCCCTTTTAGACTCTTATTTTCCAAGGAGTAGGTAGCTTTAGTCTTCTACCAAAATGCACCACATAAGTACGGAGAAGGGGGTGTTGGGAGTATGTCAGCGTGCGATCTTTCTGTTTCAGCCTCTCTGCCTCTTTGTCGGGCCGTGTCCAGTACCAGCACACCACTAATTACTTCGTCAAGGATCACGAGCTCTACCTGAAGCACATCCCGAAAGGAAAGCTGGTGACTGTCAAAGTACTGAGGTAGGAATTTACCGTGTGGAAGGAGCAGAGAGGGAGGGAACCAGTGTGTTACTTGGAATCGGGAGGGTCGATGGCTTGCCTTGCCTTTATTAGATTTCTGAAACCCCACCACATTGATGAGTAGAAAAATTCATGATTTAAAATAATCAAAAAAGGATGTAAAGATAAACCCAGAAACTACAGGCCAGTCAGTTTAACCTCGGTGGTGGGGAAACTTTTAGAAACGATAATCCGGGACAGAATTAGCAGTCACTTGGACAAGTGTGGATTAATAAAGGGAAGCCAGCACGGATTTATTAAAGGCAAATCGTGTTTAACTAACCTGATAGAGTTTTTTGATGAGGTATGAGAGCGTAGATGAGGGCAATGCGGTTAATGTGGTGTATATGGACTTTCAGAAGGCGTTTGATGAAGTGCCGCATAATAGGCTTGTCAATAAAATTGAAGCCCATGGAATAAAAGGGGGCAGTGACAACATGGATATGGAATTGGCTAAGTAATAGGAAACAGAGAGTAGTGGTGAACGGTTGTTTTTCGGACTGGAGGGAGGTGTACAGTGGTGTTCCCCAGGGGTCGGTGCTGGGACCACTGCTTTTCTTGATATATATTAATGACTGGGACTTGGCTGTACAGGGCACAATTTCAAAATTTGCAGATGACACAAAACTTGGAAGTGTAGTGAACAGTGAGGAGGATAGTGATAGACTTTAAGAGGATATAGACAGGGTGGTGGAATGGGCGGACACATGTCAGATAAAATTTAACAGAGAAGCCTGAGGTGATGCGTTTTGGTAAGAACGAGGAAAGGCAATATGAACTAATGGGGGTGCATGAACAGAGAGATCTGGGGGTATATGTACACAGGTTGTTGAAGGTGGCAGGACAGGAATGCACTGCCTGAAAGGGTGGTGGAAGCAGTGTCAATTGTGGCTTTCAAAAAGGAATTACATCGGCCCCTGAAGGAGAGAAATTTGCAGGGCTACAGGGAAAGAGCGGGGGAGTGGGACTAGCTGGATTGCTCTTGCAGAGAGCCGGCGTGGACTTAATGGGCCGAATGGCCTCCTTCTGTGCCATAACCTTTATGATTTAATCCGTACGGATCAGGAAGATCCCAGGCTTGATGCTCGCTCCGTGATGGGTTAGTTTATCTCGACCTGGGCAGTGACACCAGCAAGCGTCCAGTGACTCCTGAGGTGGGGGGGCCCCACGTCCAGTGGGGACAGGATCGGGCTTCACGGTCGGCGAGCCTGTCCACACTCATCGTCTCGACTCGCACCCAAAGGATGATCACTCGGAGCGAGACAGCCAAGAGTGACCGGCGCCCGTGAACCGTACCCCAACGAGAGTCGGTACCCTCGCTGGAGGAGGGCAGAAAAACCAAAGGGGATCGTAGAATCACACAGCACAGAAAGAGGCCATTCGGCCCATCGTGCCTGTACCAGCTCTTTTGAAAGAGCTATCCAATTAGTCCCACTCCCCTGCTTTTTCCCCAAAGCCCTGCGTATTTTTCCTGTTCAAGTATTTATCCAATTCCCTTTTGAAAGTTGTAAAGAATCTTACAACACCAGGTTATAGTCCAACAATTTTATTTGAAAATCACACGCTTTCGGAGATTGTTATTGTTGAATCTGCTTCCACCGCCCTTTCAGGCAGCGCATTCCAGATCAGAACAACTCGCTGCGTTTAAAAATAAATTCTCACCTCTCCTCTGATTCATTTGCCAATTATCTTAAATCTGTGTCCTCTGGTTACCGACCCTCCTGCCACTGGAAACAGTTTGTCCCCATCTACTCTACTAAAACTGTTCATGATTTTGAGCACCTCTATTAAACCTCCCCTTAACCTTCTCTGCTCTAAGGAGAACAACCCCGGCTTCTCCAGTCTCTCCACATAACTGAAGTCCCTCATCCCTGGTACCATTCTGGTAAATCTCCTCTGCACCCTCCCCCAAGGCCCATTAAGAAACCAAAGTAGATTCCTTTACCAGGCAAGGGTTCATGGCAACGGTTCCTTTACTTGTCTAGCAAGCTGTGTTTTGGGAGGGTTTGCAGCCTGTGGGAGGTGTGTCCTTTGCTGGCTGCACCAGTGTCCAGTTCCAGAGCACCAGTGTCCAGTTCCAGAGCACCAGTGACCAGTTCTATGTTTTTTAATTCCTTTCCAGTGTGAATAAGAAACAAGGCCACGTCGAGCTTTCACTTCTCCCTCAGGACACGAAGAAACCAGATCTGCTGCCAGAGTCACTCGGCCTGCTGCCCAAGGAGTCCAAGGAGCTGAATGAAACGCAGGAGGAGCTCACCAAGAAGACAGGAAAACGGAAGCGGGGAAATTCGGAGAGCGAGCAGGTAGAACCATAGAATTATACAGCACAGGAGAAGGCCATCCGGCCCATCGTGCCTGTGCTGGCCCTTTGAAAGAGCTATCCAATTAGTCCCTTTCCCTGTAGCCCTGTAAATTGATGCTGAAATGTTCACTGTGTTTATTTTTGTTTTTTTTTTCCTAGTTGAAACATTAATTCCCCTCACCGTCCTCCCACACTGACAGTGAGTGGCTCAGTCATATAGAGGCTGAGACCTTTGGTCCGTGCTGAGCGAGCTGAGGTTGGCGATAGGGGGTGGTCCAATTTGTCTCTGCACTCCTGGGCTGAGGGGGAGTAAGTATCCAGGGTCCCTGCTTCGAACCACTATCCAGTCAGTGCTGCTGGGTGCAGACGTTGCGGGAGGACAGGACCAGACTTGCCAGTGATGTGCCCCCATTAACACTCACTGTAAGAATCAGCACATGGTCCAGTTACTGATATCACTGCACGGATCGGGTAACAAGTGGAATCTGCCAATTCAGACTTGTATTCCAAAGACTTTTTTCTTAAAATGGGTAATTAACCCATAACTGACCTCATTCATCATATTTTAGTTGAATGTTTATGCTCTATATAGTATTGGTCAAATCCTTTATGCTCCACATTTCCATTTAATTATAAACAAATGTTTTAGTTGTTTTTAAGCTGTAAAACCGTTTAATAATCAGTCAGTCCAAAGAGAATAGTATCGTAGAGAGACACTCCCAGAGCAAGTTACCACACTAAAGCGTAAATGTTCGTCCCCGGGTCACGCTGTCCAGCGCGGGGCTGGTCCCCGGGTCACGCTGTCCAGCGCGGGGCTGGTCCCCGGGTCACGCTGTCCAGCGCGGGGCTGGTCCCCGGGTCACGCTGTCCAGCGCGGGGCTGGTCCCCGGGTCACGCTGTCCAGCGCGGGGCTGGTCCCCGATTTCAGAATGCAACTTCCACACTGTAGGAGATACGATCAGCTTATGGACAGTTAACTCAGGTCATCGTGACAGAGACTGGTTTATCAAACTAATCTCAGGGCAACAGTTAGAGTGTGGGGGGTAAGAGTAAGAAGGGAAATCAGAGAACCTTTTCACCCAAAGAGGATAAGTTCCCAGGGAAGGAAATTGGAGCAGTCATTGTAAATGGGGGTGAAAGGTGAATAGGGTGTGTTTGTGGAGGGAGAAGGACTGAGGGATAGGATGAGTGGGTGGTGTTTTGGGGGTACAGTGAGGTGAGTAGCCAGGTTAATCTATCAGAATGGGACAGGCTTCTCAGCCCTAAAGACTTTTGCTGTTCCCTAAATTCCGTTCTCTCCCTTTTCCTGCTGTCACTGAGCTGGTGATCTCACTGCCTGATGAGCAATTTTTTTAAATATTTGATTCATTAACGTTTTGTCTTCCATTAGCTGCCCTCCAAAAAATTGAAAATAAGGAAGAAAGTGAAGAATTCTGAGGAGAGTGACAGTGGAGTGGAGGTGTACTGTCGAGAGGAAGAGGGGGAGAGTGACGCTGATGATAAGGTGAGTGAAACAGGGCTTCTGATCCTTGCGCCAGGCTGAATGGAGTTGAACTTCCCGGGTGCTCAGTCTGGGATCCTGAACGCTCCGGTACCATCGGCTCCTGACCATGTGACAGCCCCCGATTCCCCCCTGATCCTCTCCTGTCGGTGCTGATTCTCGCTGAGGACCCGTTGTTCCAGTGGCAGCTGCCCTTCAATAAAAGAAAAACTTGCATTTATATAGCGCCTGTCACGGCCTCAGGACGTACCAAAGCGGTTTACAGCCAATGAAGTACTTTTGAAGTGTAGTCACTGTTGTAATGTAGGAAACATGACACAAAATTTGCGCACAGCAAGATCCCACAAACAGCAATGTGATAACCAGATAATATGTTTGTGATCTTGGTTGAGGGATAAATATTGGCCAGGACACCAGGGAGAACTCCCTGCTCTTCGAATATTGCCATGGGATCTTTTACATCCTCCTAAGAGGGCAGATGGGGCCTCAGTTTAACGTCTCATTCGAAAGACGGCACCTCCAATAGTGCAGCACTGCCCCTCCGTTGGTGCCGCACTCCCTCAGTAACGCACTGAATGATGTGCTCAAATCCCCGGAGTGGGACTTGAACCCACAATCTTCTGACTCTGTGGCGAGAGAGACACCCACTGAGCCACGACTGACATGTTGGCCTGAGTGACCGTTCTGCATGCGTGAGCCCGGAGTGTCAGAAGGCCGGATGGGGACCTGCTTGTGATGCCCCTTGCAGCCAATGTCCACCCATGTGCTCTGTCACGACATCAGTCACAGCAGGAACCCCGGCTGTTTTTTCCCCTCCCTATCGCAGGGCACTGAAGCCAGTCGTTTTGCCCAGTCCATCACCCTCTGTGAGATCAGCTAACCCTGCAGGGATTGGGCATTGAACCTGATGCCTTCCTGTCTCTTCCACGAGCCATCATTAGGAAGCTTTTGATAACAGCCATTGGTTCCTCCTTCCCCCAATCACCTCTCCCTCTCTCTCTCCAGGAGCAGGGGCAGGAGCCCGTCAAAGCCGAGCTCCCCAGGCTGCAGGTGTCCAGCGGCTTCGCTTGGGATGTGAGTTTAAACACCATTTCTCCCGCGATAAAGAGACAGGAAGACGCGAGCTCGGACAGTGAGGAAGAGGAGAGCGGAGACACCAAGGTAGGAGAGGGCTGCCTGTCGCACTGTGACTATAGTTTTCCTAACGCTCGCATTTTGCTCAGGGGTGTAACGGGGCGATAGTCTACCTTTTAGTTAAATAATCCAGTGGGTGTGTGAGAAGCACTCTCTGCTAATGATCCTGCCCTTCTGCTTAACTGGGGGGATATTCCTTCCGTGGATAATTTTACTGCAAAAAGGAACATGTGGAGTGGAGTGGGCTAGGGGGGAGGGAGAGCCAGGGGAAGGAAGGAGAGGGGAGGGGAAGAAGGAAGAGCCAGGTGGGGGGGAAAGGAGGAAGAGCTGAGAGGCGGGGGGGGGGGGAGGGTGTGGGAGCCGGGGCCGTGCATCAGTTTTGGGATGAATCAAAAGGCAAAATAGTGCGGATGCTGGAAACCTGAACTAACAGCAGAAAATGTTGGAAACACACTGCAGGCCAGGCAGTATCTGTGGGGAGAGGAAGGGTTAATGTTTCAGGTCGATGACCTTTCAACTAACAATACTACCTGACCTGATGGGTATTTTCAGTTTTTATCGGTTTCCGGCTTAGAAATAATCCTCAAAATATTGTTAGCTGATAATTTGCATCTTTCACAACTCAGTGACTTACTGGAAAATGAGTGCGTAAGAATCGCGTCCTCTAACATGACCAGCCCCCCACGGTCAGGTGACCACTTGGGTGGGGTACAGTGCAGGTCCCCACCCTCTGTACCCCAGACGGGGGGAGAGGGAGAGGACAAGCAGGAAATGTCATCTTAGTCTGAAAATATATATACATAATTTTTCTTTTTTAGCCCAAGATGAATCGGAGAGAGAGGGAAGCGGGGAAGCAGCAGGTGGAGAAAGATCTGGCCAAGGTTGAACGGCAGCTGATGGATCCCAGTCGACAGCCGCAGACAGCGGACGACTTTGACCGTCTGGTCCTGAGCTCTCCCGACAGCTCCATCGTCTGGATGCAGTACATGGCGTTCCACCTCCATGCCACTGAGATGGACAAGGCCCGGGCAGTGGCAGAGCGCGCCCTGAAAACCATCTCATTCAGGTAGGAGCCTGACTGGACCCGAGCTCGAGCGACCCCACCAATCATCCGTCAGGAGACCCACCCTCCACCTCCTTAAACCGCAAGGTGGGTGCGGGGGGGGCTCACGGTGAAATGATTTCCGTCCTTTTCCCCCAGGGCAGGAGGTGGGCCCATGATTTCTGCGCTCCCCAACCCCTGGCCCAGCTCTCTACCAGGAGACATGTCGGGTGTTGCCCCCTCTGATCTTCACCTCCACTGCCTGGAATTTCTCTCAGCTTGCACAGAATTAGAAATTACAGCACGGAATCAGGCCATTCGGCCCCACCAGTCTGTGTTGGGGTTTATCCTCCACGTGAGCAGTATCTTAATCCCATGTTCCCGCCCTGTTCCCAGATCCCTTTATCCCCCTTTCCTGCAACCACCTATCTAACCAATTCTTAAATGTTGACATGGTCTCTGATTCAGTCAATAACTCCACTCACACATTCCGCCCTCTGTGTAAAAACATTTCTCCTGCTCTCTGTTCTAAATCTCTTAACATTTAATTTTGTATCCATGTCTCCTCATTTTAGTCCCCTCACTCACTGGAAACAGCTTATTATTTTATACTCTGTCCCATCCCCTTATAATTTTAATCAACCCATAATCTACCCACTTCCAAACACTGAGAAACTGCCCTTAACTTCTACTCTGTTTCCTCCCTGCTGACTAGTTTTAATCCAATTTGCTGCCCTCCTCCTATTTCCATACCCCTTCATTTTCTCCAGTTATCTCCTTTGTGGTACCTTGTCAAAGGCTTTCTGAAAGTCCATGTAAACCACATCCACTGCATTTTCCGCTCCCTTCCACAACGCCTGTCGGCACCTCGAAGAACTCTCTCAGGATACGGCTTGTGTGCAGAATCACAGATCCAGTCCTGCCAGCCCCTTTCATTTCTGTTTTGCAACTTCCTGTTCTTGCTCATCTCTCTCTCTCCTTGCCCATGATCTCGCGCTCTCTGCTCATTCTCTTGCTCTTTCCACCCTCTCGCTCTTTCTCACCCGTTCTCTCTTTTGTTTCTCGCTCTTGCATTTGCAGGGAGGAGCAGGAGAAGTTGAATATCTGGGTGGCCCTGCTGAACCTGGAGAATCTCTACGGGACAGAAGAGTCACTGATGAAAGTGTTTGAACGGGCCGTGCAGTACTGCGAGCCATTGAAAGTCTTCCAGCAGCTGGCCAGCGTCTACACCAAGTCTGAGAAATACAAGGTAGGCAAACGGACATCTCCAACATCCTTCACAGTAACAACTGGGTTTACGTAGATTATCGTATACAGAGTAAAACTCCCTCTACACTGTCCCATCAAACACTCCCAGGGCAGGTACAGCATAGGTTAGATACAGAGTAAAGCTTCCTCTACACTGTCCCATCAAACACTCCCAGGGCAGGTACAGCATGGGTTAGATACAGAGTAAAGCTCCCTCTACACTGTCCCATCAAACACTCCCAGGGCAGGTACAGCACGGGTTAGATACAGAGTAAAGCTCCCTCTACACTGTCCCATCAAACACTCCCAGGGCAGGTACGGCCCGGTTAGATACAGAGTAAAGCTCCCTCTACACTGTCCCAATCTGAGGAGTGCCCCCTATTTCCACATGTGATATTTCTTATTTCTGACACCAGGCTGCCCTGTGCCCCTCTCGAATTCCCACTTAGCCCCTAATCAGATGCAGTTTATGCCTCAGCCCCATACTCATTAGAGCTGGATTCGGGTCGCCCAGATGTAAATGTACGGACAGATTGCACCATCCCCTTTGGTCTGGGCTGGATTTGAACTCTGGTCCTTGAGGTGAATCCACTGCAGACTGTGGTCTGTGCAGTGTGGCTGGGTTTTATTTCTCACGGGGTGGGGGTTAGTCTGGGAGTGCTGTGGTGATGGCTCTGACCGAATGTTACAGGGCTGGAAACACTGGTTCTGGGATGTGTGCCAGACTGATATTCAGTGTTACAAACATTCAAAGTATGTTATTTTGACATTGTGCTATGTTTTGTGTGTTTTGCCAGCAAGCAGACGGCCTGTACAACACCATGCTGAAGCGATTCCGCCAAGAAACAGCTGTCTGGCTGAGCTACGCCACCTTCCTCCTGAAGCAGGGGCGGGCTGACTGTACCCACGCCTTGCTGCAGAGAGCGCTCAAGTGTCTGCCGCAGAAAGAGCGTGAGTTGGGGATGGGCGTCGGTCCGTGGTCTGTGTGAGGGGGGTGGTATTTGGCATCGATCCCGATTTTAATTAGCTGATCCAGATTTTCGAGGTCGCTTTCAATCCAGTCCTGGGTTTGGGGCAGCTCTTGCTGGGTTTTTAAAATGCTTCTCCTGTGTCGGCCTGTCTTCATTCCCACTGAGACTGTGGAAGGTTAAAGCGAGCCTGGAATGTGCTTCATTTGGCAAAGAACAAAAGGGAAGGTCTGTGATGGTGATTAAACGACAAAAGTGATGGCGCAAGGCAAAAGGAGGCATGAGCAGCCTGTTTCCGTGCAGGTTGGCAAGGGCCACGGCTCGGGGGCTTAACCAGCTATCTAGCACAGAGCACTGGGGACCCTCCCACTGCTTGTCCAGCCAACAGCCCCAGTACTATTTTAGGCCGTTGACCTGGCTCATTCCCAGGTCCGGGAATGAGCCAGGCTGCTTGGTCACTCTTTGACAGTGCAGTGACTCGGGTATCTGATCATACTGTCGGCCACAGAGAGTCGCCTGGGATCTCCACTTACATCGCCGGGTGTGTCATCCTAAAGTCACATCAACCCGAAAGAAACGCTGCTTGCTTCTCTTCCCCGACAAGTTGGTCATCGGCCAGATGTAGTGGTTCTGTTACTGGACTAATAATCCAGAGAACGTCAATCCCACTGTAGACAGTTTGAGAATTTGAATTCATTGTTTTTAAATGTGGAAATAAAAATCTGGTCTCAGTAAAAGTGACCATGAAGCTGTCGGATTGTCGTAAAAACCAACTGCTTCACTAATGTCCTTTAGGGAAGGAAACCTGCCGTCCTTACCCGGCCTGGGCCTGTATGTGACCCCAGTCCCACACCAACGTGGTTGACTCCTAACTGCCCTCCGAAGTGGCCTAGGCAGTCACTCAGTTATATTAAACCACTACCAGCGGTTCGAGAAGGCGGCTCACCACCACCTTCAGGGCAACTAGAGGTGGGCAATAAATGCCGGTCTTGCCAGCGACGTCCATTTCCCGAGAATTAAAAAAAGAACTGCCAATCTGAACTCTGGCCAGGTGAACAGCAGGTAGCAGCAGCTCCTCACGAGCACCAGAAATATCGGGAGACCCCGTTCTGTGAGAAAACGGGATAGTGCAGCATTTCAGTGCACTGCACCGACCCCATTACCTTCTTGGTTAACACAAAGTTCCCACACAAAACATCTCTGTACCTTTTGGATTCTGACGACCCTGCAGGGTTTTGTTTGTTTGTTTACCCCTGTGATTGAAAGCTCCATGTTCTCCACTGTCCTGGAAGGAATTACATAGACTCACGTAGAATTTTACAGCACTGAAACAGGCCATTCGGCCCAACAGGTCTGTGCCAGTGTTTATGCTCCACACGAGCCTCCTCCCACCCATCTTCTAACCCTGAAACAGCTGTTGGTTGAAGGCAGTGATGACTCATTTCACATTATATTCACGCAGTACTCTTCATTCCAGATGTTGACGTAATTGCCAAGTTTGCACAGCTGGAGTTTGGTCTCGGGGACACGGAGCGGGCCAGGGCCATGTTTGAGAACACGTTGAGCAGTTACCCCAAGCGCACGGACCTGTGGTCGGTCTACATCGACATGATGGTGAAGCACGGCAGCCAGGAGGAAGTGAGGTGGGTCAAACCAAGCCAGCCTTAGAAATAATATCACTGCATTTATATAGCGCCTTTCACAACCTCAGGACTTTCCAAAGCACTTCAGCCAATGAAGTACTTTTGAAGCGGAATCACTGTTGTAATGTAGGAAACGCGGCAGCCAATTTGCACACAGCAAGATCCCACAAATAGCAATGAGATAAATTACCAGATAATCTGTTTTTAGGTGTTGGTTGAGGGATAAATATCAGCCAGGACACCGGGGAGAACTCCCCTGCTCTCTGAAATAGTGCCATGGGATCTCTTATGTCCACCTGAGCAGGCAGACGGGACCTCAGTTTAATGTCTCCCCAAAAGACGGCACCTCTGACAGTGCAGCACTCCCTCGGTGCTGCACTGGGAGTGTCGGATTATGGGCTCAAATCTCTGAAGTGGGACTCAAACCCACAACTTACCACTTTGTCAAAACCGCTCGAGATGATTCATGTACAATGAATCGTTTCGTGGTGTGATGTCGCCAAAACACGGCAGTCATTCTGCACCAGGGACAGCAATGAGAAGTTGAATTTGTTTTTGGAGGCGTTAGTTGTTGCTGTTTCCATATCTTCGCACTCTCCCCTCGGAGAGTATTGGGAGGATTAACAGGCCATGACGTGAACGCTCCTTCCATGGCCGTAACCGTTTATATCAGCCAATAGGGGGTTAGTCTTATAGGGGCGGGCAGGCTCCCTCAACCCACACGACGAGGACCGGGGGCCACCCACTTCCACCAAAGACAAGAATCCCGCTGGACACTTGGAGAATTCTTTGCTCTTCGGGCCGTGCAGTGAGATGCTTCCCGTCTGATCGAAGCACCTAACAGTCGGGGGCTGTGATCATGGTGGCTCACCTTCCAGTTACGAGTTGCTGTTACCAGCTACAGAGGATTTCCTACTTGTGTTCAGTGCACACTGGTGGAGAGGCAGCTCGAATGTTGCTTTTAGTTGTCTCTTTACAACCCAACGTAGCTGAGAATGTCTGGAATCAGTTTAAAAACACTTGAAGCTTTAGCACCTTGAGTTAATTATTTTTTCTCAACCCAACCCCCTTCCCCCACCAGAAGATGCACAAGCCCTGGTGTTAATAAACAGTAGGATGGGGAGAGAGGCCACACTGGTTTAGGCCCAAATATTCGGGTCTTTTGCAGCAAATATCTGCAGACTGACCCAAAAGCCACATACATGCCCGGCCCACCCCAAGGCCTGAAATCCATCCCACGGAGCCCATTACATTTCTTGTTTGCTGCCTTCCCCTCTTCAAAGGTCTGGAGATTTGGAAAGGGTTGTGTTTTTTAGTCCTGTTGCCTCATTGGCACTAGAACTTTTAAAATATATATTTGTTCTCGTGATATGGGCATGGCCGCATTTATTGCCCATCCTTGGTTGCCCTGTGAGATTATAGGAACAGGAGGAGGGCATTCTGCCCCTCGAGCCTGTTCCGCCATTCATTGAGATCATGGATGATGTGAACCACAATCCTGTTTACCCGGCTCTGTTCCATATCCCTCGATACCCAACAGAAATCTGTCTCTGTTTTTACATTTTCAGTTGACCCCCCCCAGCGTCCACAGCTTTCTGGGGGAGAGAGTTCCAGATTTCCACTACTTTTTGTGTGAAGAAATGCTTCCTGACATCACTTCTAAATGGCCTAGCTCTAATTTAGTGCCCCCTTGTTCTGGATTCCCCCACCAAAGGAAATAGGAACAGGAGGAGGCCATTCAGCCCTTCGAGCCTGTTCCACCATTCAATTAGATCATGGCTGATCTGTATCTTAATTCCATCTACCCGCCTTGGTTCCCTAAATACCCTTGCCTAACAAAAATCGATCGATCTCATAGGAACAGAGGAACAGGAGTAGGCCATTCAGCCCCTCGAGCCTGCTCCGCCATTTGATAAGATCATGGCTGATCTGTGATCTAACTCCATATACCTGCCTTTGGCCCATATCCCTTAATACCTTTGGTTGCCAAAAAGCTATCTATCTCAGATTTAAATTTAGCAATTGAGCTAGTATCAATTGCAGTTAAGCTATCTATCTCAGTCTTGAAATTTACAATTAACCCCCAGCCTCAACAGCTTTTTGGGGGAGAGAGTTCCAGATTCCCATTCCCCTTTGTGTGAAGAAGTGCTTCCTGACATCAGCCCTGAACAGCCTGGCTCTAATTTTAAGGTTCTGCCCCCTTGTTTTGGACTCCCCCACAATTCATTGTGTCTTGCCTATCGAATCTCCTTTATCAGTTTAAACACTTCAAAATTAGATCATTCCTCAACCTTCTAAACTCAAAGGCATTAAGAGTAACCACGTTGGTGTGGGACTGGAGTCTCATAGACCCAGACCGGGTAAGGACGGCAGATTCATGGTCATTTTATCTGGTGCCAGCCCATTACCAGATATACTGAATTCAATTTCCCAATTTTCCCATGGTGGGATTTGAACAGGGAACCTGTGAGTTGCTAGTTCAATATCATAACCACTAGGATACCGTAATCCTAAATCAGTACCTTGGGTTACCTGTAAATGAATAGGAACGTGGGTTTGCAGGTGAGTCCCCCCAAAAGTTCCATAGTACACAACTACATGAAGACAAACTGCTGGGATATCCAGCTTTACAGGAATCTTCCAGTATTGAGTGGTGCCAGAAAGTCCTGGGTTTAATCCCGGAAATCTGTCCTGAGTTAGGTGATCTTGGCCGAGGTGAGGATGGTAGAATTTGCCTCAGCGCAGGTTGGGGGGGGAGGGGGGGGGGAGAAAATCAGGCAGAGTTTCTACTCCTGACTTCTGCTCCAGTGCCCCTGCAGGAACAGGCTGATAGGAATCGCTAGACTAAAGACCAGGGTCCATCTAGTTCACCTTCTACCATCCTGGTAGTCGCATGATATAACGATAATGGATTGTTGACCAATCACAGCAATCGATCTTTATCAATGAGTCTACAACAGACCCAGACGTGAGGTGAGGAAAACCCCCAGTGGGGGAGAGCTTTGGGAACCATAGGTCCAAATTCACCCGTTCCTCCCGAGCCTCCGACACTTACCACACGTCAGGTCTCAAATTACTCATGGACTGTATCCCAAAATGTTATTTTCTGAATGAATTGATACTTTCTGCTTCTACATCGGACTCTGCTGTGATGCCCCCTCCACCCTCTGTGGTTTAATTACCTGTTCGCAGTCATCGTCTAGGTTAGCACTTGAAGAACGACCACTTAGATGAAGTCCCAGAGGGCTGCTCGCAGTTCAGCGTGATTCAGTGCAGACACCTCCCAGCACACAGAGCAGAGACTAACGCCGCCTTCCCTCTCTCTCTCTCCCTCCTTCTGCCCCTAGACACCTCTTCGAAAGAGTCGTGCACCTCAAACTGGCTCCAAAGAAGATGAAGTTCTTCTTCAAGCGATACCTCGAGTACGAGAAGAAGCACGGGAGTGCGGAGAGCGTGCGGGCTGTGAAGGAGAAGGCGTTGGAATACGTGGAGTCTAAGAGCTCGCTGGTGGACAGTTAACCAGATCGGTGGCCGCGAATTCTTTCTGTACACTTTTGTATATTAGGCTCCTCGACTGCTCTGCTGGAGTAGGAGGCCCTGTGTGTTTTGGGGAAGGGAACGGAAGGATCTCTGGACAATCCATTGATGATTTGGCCAACCATGTTTTAAGGGAACGACGCCCCAAAAGGTTCTGAGATTCTCCATTGGTGTTCGAGCCATTCAATTTGTGTTTCAAATCCGTATCGAGCTGGCGATTTGGAATCTGGTATCTGTCTGTTACGGTGACTGGGGCGGGTGCGGGGGCAGGCTCCCCCATGTCTCTCCCCTGCCCTGCTTGCCAGCGGCCTCTGGTGGCTGCCGCAGCACCGGTCAGAGCCACAGCGCTTCCCGGAATCTCTCAGCCAAGTGCTGGCTTGACCTTGCTCGTGACCAGCAGCACAACGCTCGCCTGCTCCTTCTCCTCGCCAAGCAAGAATGCTCGCCTGCTCCTCCTCCACCCTGACACATCGCCAAGCAAGAACGTCGCTCCTGCTGGTTATTTGTGCTTGATTGGCAATGAGCAGTATTCGCTCAAAAATTAGTCCCAGCCCCGGTGCCAAACCCAGTGCGCCTCTTGTGAATGCATCGGTCCGCAGTAACCAGAGGCCACAATGCGTTTCAGGAGCCTCCCCTCCGCCTGCGATGGCTAACGAGCTCTGTCCGTTGGGTCCATGACACGGCATCGTGAAACCTAGGACGCAGCACATGACTGACCTTTGGGCAAAGTGAGCAGAGTTCGAAGGTGAAAGTGCCTGGGTGCGTTCAGCCTCTCCTCAGCTCAAATGCACCTGCGTAGAGGGTGTGACCTTTGAACCGAAAGGGGCATGAGTTGGCATAGCCTAGGTGATGGGCAGAGGGTGGGGCGTGTCTGTATCGGGAACAGAACTCCAGCTGTGAGGTTGCTGAAGTGTAATAAAGGTGTGTGTTTTGTGATATTGGAGGTGTCCTGCCCGCGTGAGCTTCTATCCTTCTACAGGAGGTTGGGTGATACAATTCCAGATGTTCCTACGGGGCCAGGGGCTCCCCAGCCAGTTGTTGCTGCGCAGAGACACCTGGCGGCTCTAGGACAATATAAAAGTGTCTTTAGAAGTGATGTGGGCTCCCTCGCCATCGACCTCTGCTGTTGGCTGCTCGACCCTTTCATCAAAGCCAGCGAACAGCAGGAGCCACTGAGTGTTCCCGGTGTAACTGAGGTGCCTGCTTCCAGACAGCTGTACGGCCCTGCGCTCCCAGAGTCTTCACTGGCAGGGCTGGGGTCGCCAGCTGTTGATGGGCAGAGACCTGGGAAAGCTTCATATTGGTGGCAGGGAGTAACGGTATATACGTTGTAGCCCACCAACTCTCCTTCAGATCTCCAGCTTACGGTAAACGTTCCTGAGCAGCTTCCGTCTCCAGGCGCCCAAGTCCCAGTGGGCTTGTGCCCAGTAATCCCTGCCCTGAGTGCTCGGTGCTGTGACTTTTACACCTGTCCAGCTGGGTTCAAAGGGCAGCAGCCAGAACCCTACTGGACTCTAACCCAGGGGTTTAGAGCCCCAGTTCTGTCCTGCCTACTGCGTGTCTCAAAACCACATAATTTATTTATTTACCGACTGGCCCATCGACAGAGGCTCCACTTTTTTTTCAACTTGTATTTCTTCCCTCCCCGATGGGAGCTACATAGGATCTTGCCCTCTCTTTCCCCCAGCCGCCCCCCCCCCCCGCCCCCAAATGTGTGATACACCCTGTTTCCCTGCCTGCCCTCCTCCTATACTTCAGCTGGTGCTGTAACATAACCAACAAACAGCTCTCCCTCCAGACTCTGCTGAAGAGAGAGATTTCGAGAATGCCTGTTTGACCCTACGACCGCCCGAGCGAAACCTTAAGAATACGTGATGGCAAATCCTGCAATTTCAGAGAACGAGGGTCACGTAATTGTTGAGGAGAAAGAACAGACGTTTCGTGTTTTTTTTTCTTTCATCGACTAGACGTCTCCCTCCAGCCTGTGTCCTTCCCCCGCGGCTGCTGGCTTCCTGTCTGAAGATCTCGAAGGACCCGCAGAGCTTGCTCCCAGCCACTGGTCTGCCTGCTCGGATCCTATGCCCACTGTCCCTTTCCTCGTGTCACCAGTCACTCTGGCGGGCTGCCTTGTGGGGGCAGATGTTTGCTGGGCATCTGGTTGCCTAGCCAGCTGCATTCTTCACCCTGAATAAACGGAATAGTTTGTAGCAGCTTGAAAGAATTGGACAATTCGCACCTACTCTTGAGAACATAGGAACAGGAAGTGGCCATTCGCCCCCTCGAGCCTGTTCCGCCATTCAATGAGATCATGGCTGATCTGAATCCTAACTCCGTCCACCCTTAATATCCTTGGCTAGTAAAAATCTATCGATCTCCGATTTAAAATTATTAATTGAGGATCTAGGATCTACTGTTTTTTGTGGGAGAGTTTCCACACTTCTACCACCCTTTGTCCACAGTGAAACCCTGGCCAGCCAGCGAGCAGCACGTTTACAGACTTCACCTGGCTGTGCCTAGTGCAAGACACTAACAGTGCATTCTGACAACTCTCGTGTGGCCTGGGTGTGAGCGAGCAAGGTCCAACAGCCATGTACACTTTCACCAGTAATGTGGATTTAAAAAAAACCTTACAGTGGGGGGAAAAAGTGAACACATCTCAGTCACGAGAGAAGGGATTTTTAATATAAAACTACTCTTTGGTATTAATATGCAGAGAGTCTCATCCTGTCTCATTGTAAAAACCGCCTTCCTTTCTCATATTACACCCCCCCCCACGCCGGCTCTGACCAGCTCCACCAATGCTGGTTCTACTCTCCCGACGCTGCTCGCTCTGTTTTGGGGCGGGTTTGTTGCACACTGGGCAGATACTGAGGATCTCCAACCATTTTACCAGACGTCTGTGCATCAAGAGAGGAACCCTTAGACACTGGTACAAAAGATACGGAGGCAGAGGGACACCCAAGACAGACCATTCAACCCCACCCCACCCTCCCCCAAACCCAGCCCCGCTGTCTCCCCGTTACACCATCACATGTTTTTTTTTAAAAGTTAATTCTCGAGATGTGAGTGAGCCCGGGATTTATTGATCCTCTCTGGTTATCCTGAGTAGTGGGTTTGATGCAACTGAGTGGCCACTTCAGAGGGCAGTTAAGAGTCAACCACGTTGGTGTGGGACTGGAGTCACATATAGGCCAGACCGGCTAAGGACGGCAGGTTCCCTTCCCTAAAGGACATCAGTGAACCAGCTGGGTGTTTATGACAATCCGACAGCTTCCGGATTACTCAATAACAGCCAGCGCGTTAAAAACAAATCGTGTCTCACAAACTTGATTTTGAGTTCTTTGATGAAGTAACGGAGAGGGTTGATGAGGGTAGTGGGGTTAATGTTGACTTTCAGAAGGCGTTAGCGAAATTGCAACATAATAGAATCCTGTGGGATTAAAGTGGACATTGGCAGCATGGATATAAAATTGGCTAAAGGACAGGAAGCAGGGAGTAATGGTGACCGGTTGTTTTTCAGACTGGAGTGAAGTATACAGTGGTGTCCCCCAGGGGTCAGTATTAGGAGCACTGCTCTTTTTGCTATCAATGAGTAAAGAGGGTATAATTTCAAAGTTTGCAGATGACACGAAACTCGAGAATGTAGTAATGTGGAGGATAATAACAGACTTCAAGAAGACATAGAGTGGTGAAAGTTAACGCAGAGAAATGTGAAGTAATGCATTTTGGCAGGAAGAATGAGACCTGCACTGGGCGTGTTGGCCTGGATTTTGTGCTCAAGTCTCTGGAGTGGGACTTGAACCCACGACCTCCTGACTCAGAGGCGAGAGTGCTGCCCACTGAACCATAGCTGACACAACGAAACTTCTAGGAATGCTTTCAACCAAAGTTGGCAACCCTATCTGACATCCCACATCGGCCAAATTAGCTTGTTTGTTTAGAGATAAGCTTTAGGAAACTGGTTAATAGATGCTTAAACCTCAGGCCCTGCCAGCGAGCTCCCGAGCACAGTCAGTCATGACTCCACTCACTCGATATGGTAGCCAGCCAGGCTGTGAAAAGGGCCATTGATATTGTGTTTATCGAATCGACATCTGTCAAACACATGGCAACACTTCACACTGCTGGCTTTATACCAGAGAACTGCGCAGTCACCAACCCTCCAGGATTGTCCTGGAGTCTCCAGGAATTAAAGATTAATCATCTGGACACTCCATATACAAACCCAGGAAGAAAAATTACAGGGGAATTAAATATTGTCTATTTTTTTAATTTTCTTTGAATACTTTTGTTTATTAATTATAAAAATATTGGACTGGGTGGTTGAAGGCAGGAGGCCATGTGATGAAACCTGTAGGATTATGTCCAACCACAGCTGGCAACCTTGCTTCCTTCCCCCTCCCCCAATCAATTCTTTTACAGTACGGCCAGTGTCCGTTTACTTGGAATTACCGTATCCTTGGATTTCAGTCTCCTCCAACTCTGCCATCGTCTGGGGTGCGGTTTGTACAGAAATTTCTAAAGTCAAAACCAGACACCAGAGACTTTTCAGAATGCAAGTGTATTTGTTCCGATTTCAGTGTTGAACGATCATAGAATCTTACAGTACAGGAGGCCATTTGGCCCATTGTGCCTGTGCACAATGGGCCAAATGGCCTCTTTGAAAGAGCTATCCAATTAGTCCCATTGCCCCCGCTCTTTCCCCAAAGCCCTGTAAATTCTTCCCCTTCAAGTATTTATCCAATTCTCTTTTGAAAGTTATTATTGAATCTGCTTCCACCGCCCTTTCAGGCAGCGCATTCCAGATCATCACAACTCACTGCGTAAAAAAAATTCTCCTCATCTCCCCTCTGGTTCTTTTGCCGATTATCTTAAATCTGTGTCCTCTGGTTACCGACCCTCCTGCCACTGGAAACAGTTTCTCCTTATTTACTGTATCAAAACCCTTGACCATCTCTAGTAAATCTCCCCTTTATGATGGGCTGAGTCAGCCCATTTATTCTGAGATGAGTTTTAATTAGTTACTAAAGTTACTAATGAGTTTTTATCACCAGCAAAAAAACAAGTCAGAATTCATACCCTGATCCCAGTCTCAGTTGAAGTGACCCTGAAGCTGTCGGATTGTTGTTAAAAACCCAATTGGTTCATTAATGTCCTTTAGGGAAGGAAACCTGCCGTCCTTACCCGGTCTGGGCCTACATGTGACTCCAGTCCCACACCAATGTGGTTGACTCTTAACTGCCCTCTGAAGTGGCGGAGCGAGTCCCTCAGTTGTTCGGGATGGGCAATAAATGCCGGCCTTGCCACTTCCCGAAAATGAATAAAGCAATTACAACACAATGGAAAATGCAAATCAAAGGTGGAGGAATTCTTGGCTCCTGGAAAATAGGCATCAAAGGCTGAGAGAGACAGACAGCTCACCTCGAGGGCAGGGAAACGGGCCTCTCAGCATCAGAGTCTGTGCTGATACAGCACGGATATGTTCAGGTTTTAGGTGGGACTCTTTCTCAAAGTCTGCCTTCTCTCTCTCTCTCTTGAATATATTGATGGTGCTGTGAGCATTGCTCCACTTGTTCTTCCTGAGCCCCAAATCCCCCGTCCTACCCACCCATCCTTCCCACATCCTCAATCAAGACTCATCGCACTAACTCCTGAACTCCTGCTCAAACCACCAATATCAGTGGAAAGGAAAATCGGGCAGGGTGTGATGGGTGAGGTGTAATCGGGCAGGGTGCGACGGGCAAGGCTCGTGATGGGCAGGTGTAATCGGGCGGGGTGTGACGGGTGTAATCGGGCGGGGTGTGACGGGTAGGGTGTGACGGGTGTAATCGGGCGGGGTGTGACGGGTGTAATCGGGCTGGGTGTGATGGGCAGGGTGTGACGGGTGTAATCGGGCGGGGTGTGACGGGTGTAATCGGGCGGGGTGTGACGGGTGTAATCGGGCAGGGTGTGACGGGTGTAATCGGGCTGGGTGTGATGGGCAGGGTGTGACGGGTGTAATCGGGCAGGGTGTGATGGGCAGGGTGTGATGGGTGTAATCGGGCGGGGTGTGACGGGTGTAATCGGGCGGGGTGTGATGGGCAGGGTGTGACGGGTGTAATCGGGCGGGGTGTGACGGGTGTATTCGGGCGGGGTGTGATGGGCAGGGTGTAATCGGGCGGGGTGTGACGGGTGTATTCGGGCGGGGTGTGACGGGTGTATTCAGGGGGGGTGTGACGGGCGGGGTGTGACGGGTGTAATCGGGCGGGGTGTGACGGGTGTATTCGGGCGGGGTGTGACGGGTGTATTCGGGCGGGGTGTGACGGGTGTAATCGGGCGGGGTGTGACGGGTGTATTCGGGCGGGGTGTGACGGGCGGGGTGTGACGGGTGTATTCGGGCGGGGTGTGACGGGTGAGGCTCCTGGCGAGTGGACAATCTGCGCTCCCACCAAAGTTGAATTTCTCAGGACTGTGGAAAACCTCCCCTTTCTCGTCTTCCTACAACCTGTACGCTCTTAAAACCCAAGTTTGGTGTCATCCAAACACCAGCTCCTCTTCTGTTGCAGTCTGTGATGTATCTTGGATTTCGCCCTTGGTGCTGACCTACACTGAGGACCTGAGCCCTTCATCCGTGTTTCTTTATTTTCTGTTTTTATTTTAACCCTTTGTCTGGCAGATGGACATGATGAGGTCCAATTTCACATGCTTTTGTGTGTAAATGAGCCATCTGATGAAGGTGTCTGAGACTGGCTGTCTGTCAGTCAATGCCCACTTCAAAAATTCATTTAAAAATGATAGACCGAGAGACTTTCCAATTGGCCTGAGCAGCTCTGGATTAGTCAGATACTGATCAGGGTCCTGATCACAATCCACATCTCCTGCTGTACAGTGTGAACATCAGGTGGGAATAGGATTGGGGGTAACCGCGATGCCCTCTGTGGTCTGGGCAATGGGCACTTGAGTGAGGTAGCGGAGGCTGGAATGTGGGAAAACTGCTGGTTTAGCAAATGTCAGCAGCTCTGATTTACAGCCTGGGACACGGGAAGCAAAGGCTGACAAGGGCTCAGCTTTCTGCCCTCCCTGCATTCCACTCCCACAGGCTTCACCCTGGAGCGTGGCTCCAGGAAATCTGTGCAGGCTCTCGGGGGGCCTGTTATTATTGAGGATGAGCCCCGCACTCGGGACTGTGGGGAGCAGACCAGGGCTTGAAGACGTGAATGAGGATTCAGAGCTTCTGACTGTTGGACAGTGGGAATGCTCATCTTCCGCTCCATGACAGGACCGATTCCGCTGCTCTCTTTAATTGGTAAGCGTGTTTATTGTCGAGGTTAATGGGAGGTGCCATCCGTCTGCCTCTGAGGGGGAGGGAGACTGCAGGGGAAAAGACAGCAATGTTCAGGAGTGAGAGGAGATTAACCATCAGCACTCAGTGTTGGACGGAAGCAGAGTGGGTGTTTGGGAGCTGACAGGGGCCACATTACCATCAGAGCTCCGACTGAACACTGGCAAAACTCTCCTGTCATCCTGAAAAAAATCTGGGCAATCAGACGCCATTTATTGATTTGTGGTACAGTTTTTTTTTATTCGTTCATGGGATGTGGGCGTTGCTGGCGGGGCCAGCATTTATTGCCCATCCCTAATTGCCCTTGAGAAGGTGGTGATGAGCCACCTTCTTGAACCGCTGCAGTCCGTGTGGTGAAGGTTCTCCCACAGTGCTGTTAGGAAGGGAGTTCCAGGATTTTGACCCAGCGACGATGAAGGAACGGCGATATATTTCCAAGTCAGGATGGTGTGTGACTTGGAGGGGAACGTGCAGGTGGTGTTGTTCCCATGTCCCTTCTGCTCTTGTCCTTCTAAATGGTAGAGGTTGCAGGTTTGGGAGGTGCTGTCGAAGAAGCCTTGGCGAATTGCTGCAGTGCATCCTGTGGATGGTACACACTGCGCTGGTGGTGAAGGGAGTGAATGTTTAGGGTGATGGATGGGGTGCCAATCAAGCGGGCTGCTTTGTCCTGGATGGTGTCGAGCTTCTTGAGTGTTATTGGAGCTGCATTCATCCAGACAAGTGGAGAGTATTCCATCGCACTCCTGATTTGTGCCTTGTAGATGGTGGAAAGGCTTTGGGGAGTCAGGAGGTGAGTCACTCGCCGCAGAATACCCAGCCTCTGACCTGCTCTTGTAGCCACAGTATTTGTATGGCTGGTCCAGTTAAGTTTCTGGTCAATGGTGACCCCCAGGATGTTGATGGTGGGGGATTCGGCGATGGTAATGCCGTTGAATGTCATGGGGAGGTGGTGAGACTCTCTCTTGTTGGAGATGGACATTGCCTGGCACTTGTCTGGCGTGAATGTTACTTACCACTTATGAGCCCAAGCCTGAATGTTGTCCAGGTCTTGCTGCATGCGGGCTCAGACTGCTTCATTATTTGAGGGGTTGTGAATGGAACTGAACACTGTGCAATCATCAGCGAACATCCCCATTTCTGACCTTATGATGGAGGGAAGGTCATTGATGAAGCAGCTGAAGATGGTTGGGCCTAGGACACTGCCCTGAGGAACTCCTGCAGCAATGCCCTGGGGCTGAGATGATTGGCCTCCAACAACCACTACCATCTTCCTTTGTGCTAGGTATGACTCCAGCCACTGGAGAGTTTTCCCCCTGATTCCCATCGACTTCAATTTTACTAGGGCTCCTTGGTGCCACACTCGGTCAAATGCTGCCTTGATGTCAAGGGCAGTCACTCTCACCTCACCTCTGAAATTCAGCTCTTTTGTCCATGTTTGGACTAAGGCTGTAATGAGGTCTGGAGCCGAGTGGTCCTGGCGGAACCCAGGAAGGTGCTGACTCTCCCTGGGGTACAGTTCCTAAAGTGCTGGCCCTCACTCGTCCCACAAATGCCGATCCCACCTCCAGTACCTCACACAAGTGCCCATTCTTCATATGTGAACCTGGATAGTATCAGTGGGCTATTTTATCACAGGCGTCTTTACAGCCTCACTTGATCCTACCCTCACCCAATGGCCCCTCGTTTGGGAAAAACCAGGGGCCATAAATATAAGATAGTCAATAATAAATCCAATAGGGAATTCAGGAGAATCTTCTTTACCCAGAGAGTGGTGAGAATATGGAACTCGCTCCCACAAGGAGTAGTTGAGGTGAATAACACAGGCATTTAAAGGGAAGTTAGATAAACACATGAGGGAGAAAGAAATAGAAGGATATGCTGACAAGATGAGATGAAGTAGGGAGGGAGGAGGCTCGTGTGGAGCATAAGCACCAGCATAGACCAGTTGGGCCGAATAGCCTGTTTCTTTGCTGTAAATTCTATGCAATTCTGTACACGGGCACTGTCCAATGGGTGACACTGCACAGTGATCGAGAGTGTGGACATTCTCTTCCACTAGACCCAAACGATTGTGTTGTGAAATAATCTCTTTATCATTAAGTGACTTGGAATTGGGTTTGTACATTGAGCCTAGAGAGATCCTAAATGAAAACTGAACTGTGACTTTAAGAGATCGGGTGGAGTGTCCCTTTAACCGAGTGGCTTAAAAGTTTCATGGGTTGGGACTGACTCTGAGCAATAATCCCAACTGGACTTTAGTCAATTCCGGCCTGCGGTAACCCATCGCCATGTTTCAGGGTCCTCAAACCAAACTACTGAGAGACCCCAAACAGCGTTCTGTGGCCTCTGACTGTCCGATAGGACTGTCCCTGGAGAGACCCTCCTCACTCACCTAAGCCCAGGTTGGTAAGGTCAATCCGTCAATCATTCACAGGGAACCCTGCAGCCAGCACAGAGCACGAGTGACCTTCCAGCTCCTCCTTCATCCCAGCCATTGGGGCATCAGTTCCCGGGGTAGCTTGGAGCTGACTGGCCAAACATCTGGAGTACTGCGGACCTGCCTGGGCTGAGGGATCCAATCACCGATCAGTCACACAGGAATCACTTGGTTCTGATTGTCCATCACCAGTCCGGTCGCCTTGGAGCCAACTCAACTCCAAAGGAACCTTCAGAAATCAGGTGGAGCGTGAAGAACAAGACAAACATCATTATTCGGGACAGCTGATTCTGTTTATTGGGACATTCCCCACAATACAACACAAGCATTTGTTCAGTTCACAGTTAAGTGTTGAAGATTTTTGTCACAACAGGAAGGGTTGGGAGGTTCCCCGTTGTCCGTGACACTCCCTACTGACCTTAAATGAAGCTTAACAAATATCAATTGCACTTGGGTTGGGAGTTTCGAATGTTTTATGGCAGATAATTATCAAAAGAATCTGCACACACACACCTAAAATCAGGGCCAGCATTTCCCATCTTCAGTTCCACAGAAGAACATGTAGAATGAGAAAAGGCCATTCACCCCATCGAGTAATTGCCTTCCCACAGCCCGGGTGCAGCCTGAACTCACAGGATACAGGAGCACAGCAAAACTCTGTCCTTTTCTGGTTAATCTCAAACTCATCTTCCCACTTTCTTACCATATCCCTCAGGCCCTTCTTCCTCCAGACATAGAAAATAATGAAATTGTGTTTATACAGCACCTGTCTCACCCTCTGGACGTCCCAAAGAAATAACTTTTGAAATGTAGTCACTGTTGTAACGTAAGCAAACTAAGGAGGCAAATTGGCCTCCTTCTGTGCTGTAAATTTTCTATGATTCTAATACGCTCACAGCAAGGTCCACAAACAGCACTGAGATAAATGACCAGATGGTCTGTTTTTGGTTGAGGGATAAATATTGGCCAAGACACCAGGGAGATCTCCTCTGCTCTTCTTCCAATAGTGGCCACCTGAGAGGGCAGACGGGGCCTCAGTTTAACGTCCCATCCGAAAGACGGCACCTCCGACACTGCAGCACTCCCTCAGTACTGCACTGAAGTGTCGGCCCGGATTATGGGCTCAAGTCCTGAAGTGGGTCCTGAACCCACGACCTTCTAACTAAGGTGAGAGTGTTACTCACTGGGCCACGGCTGATATACGGACAACAAATTGTGGGAAGCGTCCACTTGAATTTCTGATATGCTCTCCCGGAGGTAAGGCTCTGCACTGGAGCGTAATTTCATAAAAATCAGGCCTTAAAGACCCACCACCCTTTGGGTGAAATAGTTGTGTCTAAGTTGCCTCATTGGTCACAATGTCCACCTTTTTAAATGACATCCTCCTGTTTTTGAACACCTCATTGGTGTAAACAGTTTCTGTGGAATGTTATGTTTGGGATGTGACTCGCTGGGGTTGATTACTGGAGATTCATGTTCGGCAGATAATCTGGAACCTCGCTGGATTACATTAGGAGTCAGTGAGAGAAGTTTCAAAGAGCTTTGTTCTAGAGGTTTACTCCTGGTTCATTGGCTTCCTCAGGAGGATGAATGAACTCAAAGGAATCCAGGAGCAAACAGGGCGTAGATGGTCTGCGGAGAGAGCACACCCAGTGGCCAAAATGGCCATTTCGCATTCCATCCTTCTTAAGTTCTAATTTATTTTTTGAAAATATCCACGATTGAGTTAGGAACCCGCTCTTCTTGTCAGTCAATACTCTACCGCGGAATCCCTGCAGTGAGCTCCTATACAGCCCCCTTATTGTAAACATTAATTAAACTCTGGGTGCATTGAGCGAGGGGTCGATGGTCATTGCAACCACTGCAGAAACGAACTGGCACTGTGACAAATTGATGCTAGACCTGTAAATCCATGAGAAACTCACATGGGACTACGACCCCCTCCCTCCATCCTAGGCTTCAGTATCTCCCCAGGTAACAGCAACCCAGCAACCTAACTGTTGCCATGGTAATGGAAGTTGCAGCCATATCATGGTGTCCTCCTCCTGTGCTGATCCACCTCAGTACTGATACCCAAACCAAGGACCATCCACTCAGGCCAGTGGCTGCACCAAGGATGCCAATCTTCACACCAGTGTAAACGGGGCGTGGCTCCATCAAGCATTGCCGAATCTTGACTCAGACCATCGTTCACACCTTGCTGTAGAAGACGACCTTCTCCCTGCGTGGGTGGGTCAAGTTATTGAGCTTGATATTGGACGCTGGACAAACTCGGCCATTCTGCTGAGTGGCCGGCTTCACATTTAATGGCGGCTTGCACTTGTGCCAGTTCTTCAGCAGTTTGTTCATATTCTCGCTGTCCGTTATCCCAAAGAGCTTCTCCTGTTCCTCGCCAATCTCTGCGTCCTTCAGCCTTGGTGGCTGGTAGTGGCTGTAGCCCCTGGTCATCTCATCCTGCATCCCCTCGAAGAACTGCTGGATACAGACCTTGGCGAAGCTCTTGGCGTGTTCAGTGCACGTCTCCTCGAAGAGCTTGCGTTCAATGTCAATGTAATGAGACCAGTATTTCGTCTTGAGGAAAGCAACTTGAGTGAAACAAGGTCGCATTGCCCTGACCAGGAAAGCCAAGAACGTCATTACCAACAGGAAGCACCAACCCAGAGCCTGCAGAGTGACAGCAGAAACAATCTCATTCAGAGCCTCAACTACACGTCACACCGAAACACAACTCTCAATCCAGAGAAATGCAACACTTTCTTACTTCAGGCACCAATTGTCAGTCAGCCTGAGGCACGGGATAGATACAGAGTAAAGCTCCCTCTACACTGTCCCATCAAACACTCCCAGGGCAGGTACAGCACGGGTTAGATACAGAGTAAAGCTCCCTCTACACTGTCCCATCAAACACTCCCAGGGCAGGTACAGCACGGGTTAGATACAGAGTAAAGCTCCCTCTACACTGTCCCATCAAACACTCCCTCAACCCCTTCTCTCTCCAGAAAAACATCTCATTGTCCTCTATCTCCCTCTTTATGACCCTTTCTCTCTCTAGTTGCCCCTAGCCCCTATCTCTCTCTCTAGTTGCCCCTAGCCCCTAACTCCCTCTCTCTAGTTGCCCCTCTCTCTCTCTCTCTCTAGTTGCCCCTATCTCTCTCTCTCTCTCCAATTGCCCCATCTCTCTCTCTCTAATTGCCCCAACTCTCTCTCTCTCTCTAATTGCCCCTCTCTCTCTCTAATTGCCCCTATCTCTCTCTCTCTAATTGCCCCTCTCTATCTCTCTCTCTCTAATTGCCCCTCTCTTTCTCTCTCTAATTGCCCCTCTCTCTAATTTCCCCTATCTTTCTCTCTCTTAATGCCCCTCTCTAATTGCCCCTCTCTCTCTCTCTCTAATTTCCCCTATCTTTCTCTCTCTCTTATTGCCCCTCTCTCTCTCTAATTGCCCTTCTCTCTCTCTAATTGCCCCTCTCTCTCTCTCTAATTACCCCTATCTCTCTCTCTCTAATTGCCCCTATCTCTCTCTCTCTCTCTCTAATTGCCCCTATCTCTCTCTCTAATTTCCCCTATCTCTCTCTCTAATTGCCCCTCTCTCTCTCTAATTTCCCCTATCTTTCTCTCTCTCTTTAATTACCCCTATCTCTCTCTCTCTAATTGCCCCTATCTCTCTCTCTAATTGCCCTTCTCTCTCTCTAATTTCCCCTATCTTTCTCTCTCTCTTATTGCCCCTCTCTCTCTCTAATTGCCCTTCTCTCTCTCTAATTGCCCCTCTCTCTCTCTCTAATTACCCCTATCTCTCTCTCTCTAATTGCCCCTATCTCTCTCTCTCTCTCTAATTGCCCCTATCTCTCTCTCTAATTTCCCCTATCTCTCTCTCTAATTGCCCCTCTCTCTCTCTAATTTCCCCTATCTTTCTCTCTCTCTTTAATTACCCCTATCTCTCTCTCTCTAATTGCCCCTATCTCTCTCTCTAATTGCCCTTCTCTCTCTCTAATTTCCCCTATCTTTCTCTCTCTCTTATTGCCCCTCTCTCTCTAATTGCCCTTCTCTCTCTCTCTAATTGCCCCTATCTCTCTCTCTCTCTAATTACCCCTATCTCTCTCTATCTCTCTTTAATTACCCCTATCTCTCTCTCTCTAATTGCCCCTATCTCTCTCTCTAATTGCCCCTATCTCTCTCTCTAATTTCCCCTATCTTTCTCTCTCTCTTATTGCCCCTCTCTCTCTTATTGCCCCTCTCTCTCTCTAATTGCCCTTCTCTCTCTCTCTAATTACCCCTATCTCTCTCTCTCTCTTTAATTACCCTATCTCTCTCTCTCTAATTGCCCCTATCTCTCTCTCTAATTGCCCCTATCTCTCTCTAATTACCCCTATCTCTCTCTCTCTAATTGCCCCCCCTCTCTCTCTCTCCAGTTGCCCCTCTCTCTCTCTTTAATTGCTCTATCTCTCTCTCTCTCTAATTACCCCATCTCTCTCTCTCTCTCTAATTGCCCCTATCTCTCTCTCTCTCTAATTACCCCATCTCTCTCTCTCTCTCTAATTGCCCCTATCTCTCTCTCTTTAATTACCCCTATCTCTCTCTCTCTCTCTAATTGTCCCTATCTCTCTCTCTCTAATTACCCCTATCTCTCTCTCTCTAATTACCCCTATCTCTCTCTCTCTAATTGCCCCTATCTCTCTCTCTTTAATTACCCCTATCTCTCTCTCTCTCTAATTACCCCTATCTCTCTCTCTCTCTCTCTCTAATTACCCCTATCTCTCTCTCTTTAATTGCCCCTATCTCTCTCTCTCTCTAATTGCCCCGATCTCTCTCTCTTTAATTGCCCCTCTCTCTCTCTCTCTAATTACCCCTATCTCTCTCTCACTCTTTAATTACCCCTCTCTCTCTCTATCTCTAATTACCCCCATCTCTCTCTCTCTCCAATTGTCCCTATCTCTCTCTCTCTTTAATTACCCCATCTCTCTCTCTCTCTCTAATTGTCCCTATCTCTCTCTCTCTTTAATTGCCCCTCTCTCTCTGTCTCTCTAATTACCCCCATCTCTCTCTCTCCCTCTCTCTAATTGTCCCTATCTCTCTCTCTCTTTAATTACCCCCATCTCTCTCTCTCTCTCTCTAATTGTCCCTATCTCTCTCTCTCTTTAATTACCCCCATCTCTCTCTCTCTCTCTCTAATTGTCCCTATCTCTCTCTCTCTTTAATTACCCCTATCTCTCTCTCTCTCTTTAATTACCCCTATCTCTCTCTCTCTCTCTCTTTAATTGCCCCTATCTCTCTCTCTCTCTCTCTAATTACCCCTATCTCTCTCTCTCCCTCTTTAATTGCCCCTATCTCTCTCTCTCTCTCTCTCTAATTACCCCTATCTCTCTCTCTCTCTAATTACCCCTATCTCTCTCTCTGTCTAATTGCCCCTATCTCTCTCTCTCTCTAATTGCCCCTCTCTCTCTCTCTCTCTCTCTAATTGCCCCTCTCTCTCTCTCTAATTACCCCTATCTCTCTCTCTCTCTAATTGCCCCTATCTCTCTCTCTCTCTAATTGCCCCTCTCTCTCTCTCTAATTACCCCTATCTCTCTCTCTCTCTCTAATTGCCCCTATCTCTCTCTCTCTCTAATTGCCCCTCTCTCTCTCTAATTGCCCCTCTCTCTCTCCCTAATTACCCCTATCTCTCTCTCTCTCTAATTACCCCTATCTCTCTCTCTCTCTCTAATTACCCCTATCTCTCTCTCTCTAATTACCCCTATCTCTCTCTCTCTAATTGCCCCTATCTCTCTCTCTCTCTAATTACCCCTATCTCTCTCTCTCCCTTTAATTGCCCCTCTCTCTCTCTCTAATTACCCCTATCTCTCTCTCTCTCTCTCTCTAATTACCCCTATCTCTCTCTCTCTAATTACCCCTATCTCTCTCTCTCCCTTTAATTGCCCCTCTCTCTCTCTCTAATTACCCCTATCTCTCTCTCTCTAATTACCCCTATCTCTCTCTCTCTCTAATTACCCCTATCTCTCTCTCTCTTTAATTACCCCTATCTATCTCTCTTTAATTGCCCCTATCTCTCTCTCTCTCTAATTACCCCTATCTCTCTCTCCCTCTTTAATTGCCCCTATCTCTCTCTCTCTAATTACCCCTATCTCTCTCTCTCTCTCTAATTACCCCTATCTCTCTCTCTCTCTAATTGCCACTATCTCTCTCTCTCTAATTGCCCCTCTCTCTCTCTAATTGCCCCTCTCTCTCTCTCTAATTACCCCTATCTCTCTCTCTCTAATTGCCCCTATCTCTCTCTCTCTCTAATTGCCCCTCTCTCTCTCTCTCTAATTACCCCTATCTCTCTCTCTCTCTCTTTAATTGCCCCTATCTCTCTCTCTCTCTAATTACCCCTATCTCTCTCTCTCTAATTACCCCTATATCTCCCTCTCTAATTACCCCTATCTCTCTCTCCCTTTAATTGCCCCTCTGTCTCTCTCTAATTACGCCTATCTCTCTCTCTCTAATTACCCCTATCTCTCTCTCTCTCTAATTGCCCCTATCTCTCTCTCTCTAATTACCCCTATCTCTCTCTCTCTAATTGCCCCTATCTCTCTCTCTCTTTAATTACCCCCATCTCTCTCTCTCTCTCTAATTGTCCCTATCTCTCTCTCTCTCTCTAATTACCCCTATCTCTCTCTCTCTAATTACCCCTATCTCTCTCTCTCTCTAATTGTCCCTATCTCTCTCTCTCTCTCTAATTGTCCCTATCTCTCTCTCTCTCTCTAATTGCCCCTATCACTCTCTCTCTCTCTAATTGCCCCTATCTCTCTCTCTCTCTCTCTAATTGTCCCTATCTCTCTCTCTCTCTCTCTCTCTAATTGCCCCTATCTCTCTCTCTCTCTAATTACCCCTATCTCTCTCTCTCTCTCTCTAATTGTCCCTATCTCTCTCTCTCTCTCTCTCTAATTACCCCTATCTCTCTCTCTCTCTCTAATTACCCCTATCTCTCTCTCTCTCTCTAATTGTCCCTATCTCTCTCTCTCTCTCTCTAATTGCCCCTATCTCTCTCTCTCTCTCTAATTACCCCTATCTCTCTCTCTCTCTAATTGTCCCTATCTCTCTCTCTCTCTCTCTCTAATTACCCCTATCTCTCTCTCTCTCTCTTTAATTACCCCTATCTCTCTCTCTCTCTCTAATTGTCCCTATCTCTCTCTCTCTCTCTCTAATTGCCCCTATCTCTCTCTCTCTCTCCAATTACCCCTATCTCTCTCTCTCTCTCTAATTGTCCCTATCTCTCTCTCTCTCTCTCTCTCTAATTACCCCTATCTCTCTCTCTCTCTCTAATTACCCCTATCTCTCTCTCTCTCTCTAATTACCCCTATCTCTCTCTCTCTAATTGCCCCTATCTCTCTCTCTCTTTAATTACCCCATCTCTCTCTCTCTCTCTAATTGTCCCTATCTCTCTCTCTCTCTAATTACCCCTATCTCTCTCTCTCTCTCTAATTACCCCTATCTCTCTCTCTCTCTCTAATTACCCCTATCTCTCTCTCTCTCTAATTGTCCCTCTCTCTCTCTCTCTCTCTAATTGTCCCTATCTCTCTCTCTCTCTCTAATTGCCCCTATCTCTCTCTCTCTCTCTCTAATTGTCCCTATCTCTCTCTCTCTCTCTAATTGCCCCTATCTCTCTCTCTCTCTCTAATTGCCCCTATCTCTCTCTCTCTCTCTAATTGTCCCTATCTCTCTCTCTCTCTCTAATTGCCCCTATCTCTCTCTCTCTCTCTCTAATTACCCCTATCTCTCTCTCTCTCTCTCTAATTACCCCTATCTCTCTCTCTCTCTCTCTAATTGCCCCTCTCTCTCTCTCTCTAATTACCCCTATCTCTCTCTCTCTCTCTCTAATTGCCCCTCTCTCTCTCTCTCTCTAATTACCCCTATCTCTCTCTCTCTCTCTAATTGTCCCTATCTCTCTCTCTCTCTCTCTAATTGCCCCTATCTCTCTCTCTCTCTCTAATTACCCCTATCTCTCTCTCTCTCTAATTGTCCCTATCTCTCTCTCTCTAATTACCCCTATCTCTCTCTCTCTAATTGCCCCTATCTCTCTCTCTCTTTAATTACCCCCATCTCTCTCTCTCTCTAATTGTCCCTATCTCTCTCTCTCTCTCTAATTACCCCTATCTCTCTCTCTCTCTCTAATTACCCCTATCTCTCTCTCTCTCTCTAATTGTCCCTATCTCTCTCTCTCTCTCTCTCTAATTGCCCCTATCTCTCTCTCTCTCTCTAATTGCCCCTATCTCTCTCTCTCTCTCTAATTGTCCCTATCTCTCTCTCTCTCTCTCTCTCTAATTGCTCCTATCTCTCTCTCTCTCTCTAATTACCCCTATCTCTCTCTCTCTCTCTAATTGTCCCTATCTCTCTCTCTCTCTCTCTAATTACCCCTATCTCTCTCTCTCTCTCTAATTACCCCTATCTCTCTCTCTCTCTCTAATTGTCCCTATCTCTCTCTCTCTCTCTAATTGCCCCTATCTCTCTCTCTCTCTCTAATTACCCCTATCTCTCTCTCTCTCTAATTGTCCCTATCTCTCTCTCTCTCTCTCTAATTACCCCTATCTCTCTCTCTCTCTCTAATTACCCCTATCTCTCTCTCTCTCTAATTGTCCCTATCTCTCTCTCTCTCTCTCTAATTGCCCCTATCTCTCTCTCTCTCTCTAATTACCCCTATCTCTCTCTCTCTCTCTAATTACCCCTATCTCTCTCTCTCTAATTGCCCCTATCTCTCTCTCTCTTTAATTACCCCCATCTCTCTCTCTCTCTCTAATTGCCCCTATCTCTCTCTCTCTCTCTCTAATTACCCCTATCTCTCTCTCTCTCTCTCTAATTACCCCTATCTCTCTCTCTCTCTCTCTAATTGCCCCTCTCTCTCTCTCTCTAATTACCCCTATCTCTCTCTCTCTCTCTCTAATTGCCCCTCTCTCTCTCTCTCTCTAATTACCCCTATCTCTCTCTCTCTCTCTCTAATTGCCCCTCTCTCTCTCTCTCTAATTACCCCTATCTCTCTCTCTCTCTCTCTAATTGCCCCTCTCTCTCTCTCTCTCTAATTACCCCTATCTCTCTCTCTCTCTCTAATTACCCCTATCTCTCTCTCTCTCTCTCTAATTACCCCTATCTCTCTCTCTCTCTCTCTAATTGCCCCTCTCTCTCTCTCTCTAATTACCCCTATCTCTCTCTCTCTCTCTCTAATTGCCCCTCTCTCTCTCTCTCTCTAATTACCCCTATCTCTCTCTCTCTCTCTAATTGTCCCTATCTCTCTCTCTCTCTCTCTAATTGCCCCTATCTCTCTCTCTCTCTCTAATTACCCCTATCTCTCTCTCTCTCTAATTGTCCCTATCTCTCTCTCTCTAATTACCCCTATCTCTCTCTCTCTAATTGCCCCTATCTCTCTCTCTCTTTAATTACCCCCATCTCTCTCTCTCTCTCTAATTGTCCCTATCTCTCTCTCTCTCTCTAATTACCCCTATCTCTCTCTCTCTCTCTAATTACCCCTATCTCTCTCTCTCTCTCTAATTGTCCCTATCTCTCTCTCTCTCTCTCTCTAATTGCCCCTATCTCTCTCTCTCTCTCTAATTGCCCCTATCTCTCTCTCTCTCTCTAATTGTCCCTATCTCTCTCTCTCTCTCTCTAATTGCTCCTATCTCTCTCTCTCTCTCTAATTACCCCTATCTCTCTCTCTCTCTCTAATTGTCCCTATCTCTCTCTCTCTCTCTCTAATTACCCCTATCTCTCTCTCTCTCTCTAATTACCCCTATCTCTCTCTCTCTCTCTAATTGTCCCTATCTCTCTCTCTAATTGCCCCTATCTCTCTCTCTCTCTCTAATTACCCCTATCTCTCTCTCTCTCTCTAATTACCCCTATCTCTCTCTCTCTCTAATTGTCCCTATCTCTCTCTCTCTCTCTAATTACCCCTATCTCTCTCTCTCTCTAATTGTCCCTATCTCTCTCTCTCTCTCTCTAATTACCCCTATCTCTCTCTCTCTCTCTAATTACCCCTATCTCTCTCTCTCTCTCTAATTGTCCCTATCTCTCTCTCTCTCTCTAATTGCCCCTATCTCTCTCTCTCTCTCTAATTACCCCTATCTCTCTCTCTCTCTAATTGTCCCTATCTCTCTCTCTCTCTCTCTAATTACCCCTATCTCTCTCTCTCTCTCTAATTACCCCTATCTCTCTCTCTCTCTAATTGTCCCTATCTCTCTCTCTCTCTCTCTAATTGCCCCTATCTCTCTCTCTCTCTCTAATTACCCCTATCTCTCTCTCTCTCTCTAATTACCCCTATCTCTCTCTCTCTAATTGCCCCTATCTCTCTCTCTCTTTAATTACCCCCATCTCTCTCTCTCTCTCTAATTGCCCCTATCTCTCTCTCTCTCTCTCTAATTACCCCTATCTCTCTCTCTCTCTCTCTAATTACCCCTATCTCTCTCTCTCTCTCTCTAATTACCCCTATCTCTCTCTCTCTCTCTCTAATTACCCCTATCTCTCTCTCTCTCTAATTGTCCCTATCTCTCTCTCTCTCTCTCTAATTACCCCTATCTCTCTCTCTCTCTCTAATTACCCCTATCTCTCTCTCTCTCTAATTGTCCCTATCTCTCTCTCTCTCTCTCTAATTGCCCCTATCTCTCTCTCTCTCTCTAATTACCCCTATCTCTCTCTCTCTCTCTAATTACCCCTATCTCTCTCTCTCTAATTGCCCCTATCTCTCTCTCTCTTTAATTACCCCCATCTCTCTCTCTCTCTCTAATTGCCCCTATCTCTCTCTCTCTCTCTCTAATTACCCCTATCTCTCTCTCTCTCTCTCTAATTACCCCTATCTCTCTCTCTCTCTCTCTAATTGCCCCTCTCTCTCTCTCTCTAATTACCCCTATCTCTCTCTCTCTCTCTCTAATTGCCCCTCTCTCTCTCTCTCTAATTACCCCTATCTCTCTCTCTCTCTCTCTAATTGCCCCTCTCTCTCTCTCTCTCTAATTACCCCTATCTCTCTCTCTCTCTCTAATTGTCCCTATCTCTCTCTCTCTCTCTCTAATTGCCCCTATCTCTCTCTCTCTCTAATTACCCCTATCTCTCTCTCTCTCTAATTGTCCCTATCTCTCTCTCTCTCTCTCTCTAATTACCCCTATCTCTCTCTCTCTCTCTTTAATTACCCCTATCTCTCTCTCTCTCTCTAATTGTCCCTATCTCTCTCTCTCTCTCTCTAATTGCCCCTATCTCTCTCTCTCTCTCCAATTACCCCTATCTCTCTCTCTCTCTCTAATTGTCCCTATCTCTCTCTCTCTCTCTCTCTAATTACCCCTATCTCTCTCTCTCTCTCTAATTACCCCTATCTCTCTCTCTCTAATTGCCCCTATCTCTCTCTCTCTTTAATTACCCCATCTCTCTCTCTCTCTCTAATTGTCCCTATCTCTCTCTCTCTCTAATTACCCCTATCTCTCTCTCTCTCTCTAATTACCCCTATCTCTCTCTCTCTCTCTAATTACCCCTATCTCTCTCTCTCTCTAATTGTCCCTCTCTCTCTCTCTCTCTCTAATTGTCCCTATCTCTCTCTCTCTCTCTAATTGCCCCTATCTCTCTCTCTCTCTCTCTAATTGTCCCTATCTCTCTCTCTCTCTCTAATTGCCCCTATCTCTCTCTCTCTCTCTAATTGCCCCTATCTCTCTCTCTCTCTCTAATTGTCCCTATCTCTCTCTCTCTCTCTAATTGCCCCTATCTCTCTCTCTCTCTCTCTAATTACCCCTATCTCTCTCTCTCTCTCTCTAATTACCCCTATCTCTCTCTCTCTCTCTAATTGTCCCTATCTCTCTCTCTCTCTCTCTAATTGCCCCTATCTCTCTCTCTCTCTCTAATTACCCCTATCTCTCTCTCTCTCTAATTGTCCCTATCTCTCTCTCTCTAATTACCCCTATCTCTCTCTCTCTAATTGCCCCTATCTCTCTCTCTCTTTAATTACCCCCATCTCTCTCTCTCTCTAATTGTCCCTATCTCTCTCTCTCTCTCTAATTACCCCTATCTCTCTCTCTCTCTCTAATTACCCCTATCTCTCTCTCTCTCTCTAATTGTCCCTATCTCTCTCTCTCTCTCTCTCTAATTGCCCCTATCTCTCTCTCTCTCTCTAATTGCCCCTATCTCTCTCTCTCTCTCTAATTGTCCCTATCTCTCTCTCTCTCTCTCTAATTGCTCCTATCTCTCTCTCTCTCTCTAATTACCCCTATCTCTCTCTCTCTCTCTAATTGTCCCTATCTCTCTCTCTCTCTCTCTCTAATTACCCCTATCTCTCTCTCTCTCTCTAATTACCCCTATCTCTCTCTCTCTCTCTAATTGTCCCTATCTCTCTCTCTCTCTCTAATTGCCCCTATCTCTCTCTCTCTCTCTAATTACCCCTATCTCTCTCTCTCTCTAATTGTCCCTATCTCTCTCTCTCTCTCTCTAATTACCCCTATCTCTCTCTCTCTCTCTAATTACCCCTATCTCTCTCTCTCTCTAATTGTCCCTATCTCTCTCTCTCTCTCTCTAATTGCCCCTATCTCTCTCTCTCTCTCTAATTACCCCTATCTCTCTCTCTCTCTCTCTAATTACCCCTATCTCTCTCTCTCTAATTGCCCCTATCTCTCTCTCTCTTTAATTACCCCCATCTCTCTCTCTCTCTCTAATTGCCCCTATCTCTCTCTCTCTCTCTCTAATTACCCCTATCTCTCTCTCTCTCTCTCTAATTACCCCTATCTCTCTCTCTCTCTCTCTAATTGCCCCTCTCTCTCTCTCTCTAATTACCCCTATCTCTCTCTCTCTCTCTCTAATTGCCCCTCTCTCTCTCTCTCTCTAATTACCCCTATCTCTCTCTCTCTCTCTAATTACCCCTATCTCTCTCTCTCTCTCTAATTACCCCTATCTCTCTCTCTCTCTCTCTAATTACCCCTATCTCACTCTCTCTCTCTCTAATTGCCCCTCTCTCTCTCTCTCTAATTACCCCTATCTCTCTCTCTCTCTCTCTAATTGCCCCTCTCTCTCTCTCTCTCTAATTACCCCTATCTCTCTCTCTCTCTCTAATTGTCCCTATCTCTCTCTCTCTCTCTCTAATTGCCCCTATCTCTCTCTCTCTCTCTAATTACCCCTATCTCTCTCTCTCTCTAATTGTCCCTATCTCTCTCTCTCTAATTACCCCTATCTCTCTCTCTCTAATTGCCCCTATCTCTCTCTCTCTTTAATTACCCCCATCTCTCTCTCTCTCTCTAATTGTCCCTATCTCTCTCTCTCTCTCTAATTACCCCTATCTCTCTCTCTCTCTCTAATTACCCCTATCTCTCTCTCTCTCTCTAATTGTCCCTATCTCTCTCTCTCTCTCTCTCTCTAATTGCCCCTATCTCTCTCTCTCTCTCTAATTGCCCCTATCTCTCTCTCTCTCTCTAATTGTCCCTATCTCTCTCTCTCTCTCTCTAATTGCTCCTATCTCTCTCTCTCTCTAATTACCCCTATCTCTCTCTCTCTCTCTAATTGTCCCTATCTCTCTCTCTCTCTCTCTAATTACCCCTATCTCTCTCTCTCTCTCTAATTACCCCTATCTCTCTCTGTCTCTCTAATTGTCCCTATCTCTCTCTCTCTCTCTAATTGCCCCTATCTCTCTCTCTCTCTCTAATTACCCCTATCTCTCTCTCTCTCTAATTGTCCCTATCTCTCTCTCTCTAATTGTCCCTATCTCTCTCTCTCTCTCTAATTACCCCTATCTCTCTCTCTCTCTAATTGTCCCTATCTCTCTCTCTCTCTCTCTAATTACCCCTATCTCTCTCTCTCTCTCTAATTACCCCTATCTCTCTCTCTCTCTCTAATTGTCCCTATCTCTCTCTCTCTCTCTAATTGCCCCTATCTCTCTCTCTCTCTCTAATTACCCCTATCTCTCTCTCTCTCTAATTGTCCCTATCTCTCTCTCTCTCTCTCTAATTACCCCTATCTCTCTCTCTCTCTCTAATTACCCCTATCTCTCTCTCTCTCTAATTGTCCCTATCTCTCTCTCTCTCTCTCTAATTGCCCCTATCTCTCTCTCTCTCTCTAATTACCCCTATCTCTCTCTCTCTCTCTAATTACCCCTATCTCTCTCTCTCTAATTGCCCCTATCTCTCTCTCTCTTTAATTACCCCCATCTCTCTCTCTCTCTCTAATTGCCCCTATCTCTCTCTCTCTCTCTCTAATTACCCCTATCTCTCTCTCTCTCTCTCTAATTACCCCTATCTCTCTCTCTCTCTCTCTAATTGCCCCTCTCTCTCTCTCTCTAATTACCCCTATCTCTCTCTCTCTCTAATTACCCCTATCTCTCTCTCTCTCTCTAATTACCCCTATCTCTCTCTCTCTCTCTCTAATTACCCCTATCTCTCTCTCTCTCTCTCTAATTGCCCCTCTCTCTCTCTCTCTAATTACCCCTATCTCTCTCTCTCTCTCTCTAATTGCCCCTCTCTCTCTCTCTCTCTAATTACCCCTATCTCTCTCTCTCTCTCTAATTGTCCCTATCTCTCTCTCTCTCTCTCTAATTGCCCCTATCTCTCTCTCTCTCTCTAATTACCCCTATCTCTCTCTCTCTCTAATTGTCCCTATCTCTCTCTCTCTAATTACCCCTATCTCTCTCTCTCTAATTGCCCCTATCTCTCTCTCTCTTTAATTACCCCCATCTCTCTCTCTCTCTCTAATTGTCCCTATCTCTCTCTCTCTCTCTAATTACCCCTATCTCTCTCTCTCTCTAATTACCCCTATCTCTCTCTCTCTCTCTAATTGTCCCTATCTCTCTCTCTCTCTCTCTAATTGCCCCTATCTCTCTCTCTCTCTCTAATTGCCCCTATCTCTCTCTCTCTCTCTAATTGTCCCTATCTCTCTCTCTCTCTCTCTAATTGCTCCTATCTCTCTCTCTCTCTCTAATTACCCCTATCTCTCTCTCTCTCTCTAATTGTCCCTATCTCTCTCTCTCTCTCTAATTACCCCTATCTCTCTCTCTCTCTCTAATTACCCCTATCTCTCTCTCTCTCTAATTGTCCCTATCTCTCTCTCTCTCTCTAATTGCCCCTATCTCTCTCTCTCTCTCTAATTACCCCTATCTCTCTCTCTCTCTAATTGTCCCTATCTCTCTCTCTCTCTCTCTAATTACCCCTATCTCTCTCTCTCTCTCTAATTACCCCTATCTCTCTCTCTCTCTAATTGTCCCTATCTCTCTCTCTCTCTCTAATTGCCCCTATCTCTCTCTCTCTCTCTAATTACCCCTATCTCTCTCTCTCTCTCTAATTACCCCTATCTCTCTCTCTCTAATTGCCCCTATCTCTCTCTCTCTTTAATTACCCCCATCTCTCTCTCTCTCTCTAATTGTCCCTCTCTCTCTCTCTAATTGTCCCTATGTCTCTCTCTCTCTCTAATTGCCCCTATCTCTCTCTCTCTCTCTCTAATTACCCCTATCTCTCTCTCTCTCTCTAATTACCCCTATCTCTCTCTCTCTCTCTAATTGCCCCTATCTCTCTCTCTCTCTCTCTCTAATTGCCCCTATCTCTCTCTCTCTCTAATTACCCCTATCTCTCTCTCTCTCTAATTACCCCTATCTCTCTCTCTCTCTCTCTAATTGCCCCTATCTCTCTCTCTCTCTCTCTAATTGCCCCTCTATCTCTCTCTCTCTAATTACCCCTATCTCTCTCTCTCTCTCTCTAATTACCCCTATCTCTCTCTCTCTCTAATTGTCCCTATCTCTCTCTCTCTCTCTCTAATTGCCCCTATCTCTCTCTCTCTCTCTAATTACCCCTATCTCTCTCTCTCTCTCTAATTACCCCTATCTCTCTCTCTCTAATTGCCCCTATCTCTCTCTCTCTTTAATTACCCCCATCTCTCTCTCTCTCTCTAATTGTCCCTCTCTCTCTCTCTAATTGTCCCTATGTCTCTCTCTCTCTCTAATTGCCCCTATCTCTCTCTCTCTCTCTCTAATTGCCCCTATCTCTCTCTCTCTCTCTAATTACCCCTATCTCTCTCTCTCTCTCTAATTACCCCTATCTCTCTCTCTCTCTCTAATTGCCCCTATCTCTCTCTCTCTCTCTCTAATTACCCCTATCTCTCTCTCTCTCTAATTACCCCTATCTCTCTCTCTCTCTCTCTAATTACCCCTATCTCTCTCTCTCTCTCTAATTACCCCTATCTCTCTCTCTCTCTCTAATTACCCCTATCTCTCTCTCTCTCTAATTGCCCCTATCTCTCTCTCTCTCTCTCTAATTGCCCCTCTATCTCTCTCTCTCCCCCCAGTTGCCCCCCTTTCCCCCGGGTCAACACTCACCTGGGACAGGCAGCGCAGGTAGCGACAGGCCGCCTCCCGGGAGATGCCGGCCCGGTGGTTAAAGATGTCCTGGCAGGGGAGGGTGGCGAGGAGGCGGCGGAGCTCGGGCTGCCCCGGGACCGTGCTGTTGGTGCCGAGTGCCCGGGGGTCCAGGCTCTCGCTAAAGGCGCAGATGAAACACTGTCCGTCCAGGAGGGTGACGCTGAGCCAGACCACGGGGGCGATGAGCGCTCGCTGGGTCATTGAGCACAACATGTACCGCAGGACGGCCGGCTCCTTCCTCCTCATCCCCTCCGGCCGCCTCCACTCCTCCGCCAGCACCGACACGTTGTTGTTGAGCACGAAGCCGAGCAGGAAGAGCACCAGAGGGGGGACCAGCATGATGCCCGCCCCGTACAGCAGGTTATAGCTGGACAGGCACGGACAGTTAAACTCAAAGGCTGAGTACATCTGGGCACTGGCCAGAGCCAGGATCCCGCACATCCCGTTCATGAAGGACTCCTGGTTCGATTGGAGAAACTGGAAAATCATCCGGAATTTATCCATTTTCCAGCTGTTTTATTTTTCTCACCCGTCCAGAATAATAACAGAATAATAACCTTTCCCACCTCCTACCTCTCTCTTTATCTCTCTCTCTGTCTCTCTTGTCTTTCTATCTCTCTCTCTGTCTCTCTCTCTCTGTTTCTCTCTCTTTCTGTCTCTCTCTTGTCTATCTCTCTCTGACTCTCTGTCTCTACCTATCTATCTCTCTCTGTGTCTATCTCTCTCTCTCTTGTCTATCTCTCTCTGTCTCTACCTATCTCTCTCTCTCTCTGTCTATCTCTCTCTTGTCTATCTCTCTCTGTCTCTACCTATCTCTCTCTCTCTGTCTCTCTCTCTCTCTGTCTCTACCTATCTCTCTCTGTGTCTATCTCTCTCTCTCTTGTCTATCTCTGTCTGTCTCTCTCTCTCTCTGCGATGTAATTCACTGTCTCCTCCCATAGCCACATTCCAGTGAGACACACACATAGACACAAGTGTGTCCCTCCTCTGACTTCTCACATCAATCATTAGGAGGGAGGTTGGGAGAGCCTAATGCTGTGAATCCCACATTGCCCCCGAGTCAGAAGGTTGTGGGCTCAATCCTCTCTCCAGGATTTGAGCAGATACGATTACAGTACTGAGGGAGTGCTGCACTGTCCGAGGTGTCGTCTTTCTGATGAAAGGTTAATTAGCGACCCGGTCTGCTTGTTGAGGTGGATATTAAAGATCCCATGGATCCTATTTGAAGAAGAGCAGAGAGTTCTCCTGATGTCCTCACTGCGGTTCCTCTCTGAACTAACATCGCTGAAAGCAGGTCGACAGGTCATTACCTCATTGCTTGGGCTGTTTGCAGACAGCCTGAGGCAGTTTGCTCACATAACAAGCTACCGCACTTTAAATATATTTCACTGAGACTTTTGATGACATGATGAGGCACAATGTAAATAAAAGTCTTATATAATAAATGTTTTATTATTATTCACCCTAATTAGTGAGCTGCAATCTCCATCAGTGTGCTATAAACTCACTATCAGTGTGCTGCAATCTCACTATCTGTGCTATAATATCACTATCATAGAAAGTTACGATGTGGAGATGCCGGTGATGGACTGGGGTTGACAATTGTAAACAATTTTACAACACCAAGTTATAGTCCAACAATTTTATTTGAAATTCACAAGCTTTCGGAGGCTTTTTTCCACACCATTCACCTGAGGAAGGAGGAAGCCTCCGAAAGCTTGTGAATTTCAAATAAAATTGTTGGACTATAACTTTGTGTTGTAAAATTGTTTACAATAGAAAGTTACGGCACAGAAGGAGGCCATTTGGCCCATCGTATCCGTGCCGGTCGAAAAAGAGCGATCCAGCTTAATCCCACTTTCCAGCACTTGGTCCGTACCCATCCAGGCACTTTTTAAATGAGTTGAGGGTTTCTGCCTCTCCCACCCTCTCAGGCAGTGAGTTCCAGACCCCCACCACCCTCTGGGTGAAAACATTTCTCCTCAGCTCCCCTCTAATCCTTCTACCAATCACTTTAAATCTATGCCCCCTGGTTATTGACCTCTCTGCTAAGGGAAATAGGCCCTTCCTATCCACTCTATCTAGGCCCCTCATAATTTTATACACCTCAATTAAATCTCCCCTCAGCCTCCTTTGTTCCAAAGAGAACAACCCCAGCCTGTCCAATCTTTCCTCATAGCTAAAATTCTCCAGTCCTGACAACATCCTCATAAATCTCCTCTGTACCCTCTCTAGTGCAATCACATCTTTCCTGTAATGTGGTGACCAGAACTGTACACAGTACTCAAGCTGTGGCCTAAGCAATGTTTTATACAGTTCTAGCATAACCTCCCTGCTTTTGTATTCTGTGCCTCGGCTAATAAAGGAAAGTGTCCCTTATGTCTTTTTAACCACCTTATCTACGTGTCCTGCTACCTTCAGGGATCTGTGGACATGCACTCCAAGGTCCCTCACTTCCTCTACACCTTTCAGTATCCTCCCATTTATTGTGTATTCCTTTGCCTTGTTTGCCCTCCCCAAATGCATTACCTCACACTTCTCCAGATTGAATTCCATTTGCCACTTTTCTGTCCACCTGACCAGTCCATTGATATCTTCCTGCAGTCTACAGCTTTCCTCCTCACTATCAACCACACAGCCAATTTTTGTATCATCTGCAAACTTCTTGATCAAGACCCCCACATTTAAGTCCAAATCATTAATATATACCACAAAAAGCAAGGGACCCAGTACCGAGCCTTGCGGAACCCCACTGGAAACAGCCTTCCAGTCGCAAAAACACCAATCAACCATTACCCTTTGCTTCCTGCCACTGAGCCAATTTTGCGTCCAACTTGCCACTCTCCCTTGGATCCCATGGGCTTGTACTTTTTTGACCAGTCTGCCATGTGGGACCTTGTCAAAGCCTTGCTAAAATCCATGTAGACTACATCAAATGCATTACCCTCATTGACCCTCCTTGTTACCTGCTCAAAAAATTCAATCAAGTTAGTCAGACACAATCTTCCCTTAACAAATCCATGCTGACTGTCCTTGATTAATCCGTACCTTTCTAAAAGACGATTTATGCTGTCCCTCAGAATCAATTCTGAGAACTTTCCCTCAGAGGTTAGACTGATTAGCTATGAGAAAAGATTGGATAGGCTGGGGTCATTTTCTTTGGAACAATGGAGGCTGAGGGGAGATTTAATTGAGGTGTATAAAATCATGATTGGCCTATAATTACTCCGTCTATCTCTTTCTCCCTTTTTAAACAACGGTACAATGTTAGCAGTCCTCCAATCCTCCAGCACCACACCTGTATCCAGTGAGGATTGGAAAATGATGGTCAGAGTCTCCGCTATTTCCTCCCTTGCTTCTTTTAACAGCCTGGGATACATTTCATCCGGGCCTGGTGATTTATCTACTTTCTAAGATGCTAATCCCCTTAATACTTCCTCTCTCACTATGTTTATCCCAGCCAATATTTCACACTCCTCCTCCTTAACTACAATCTCTGCATCGTCCCTCTCCTTTGTGAAGACAGACCAAAGTATTCATTAAGAACCATACCCACATCTTCCGCCTCCACACACAGGTTACCTTTTTGGTCTCTAATAGGCCCTACTCTTTCCTTAGTTATCCTCTTGCTCTTGATGTATTTATAAAACATCTTTGGGTTTTCCTTGATTTTACTTGCCAGTATTTTTTCATGCCCTCTCTTTGCTTTCCTAATTTCCTTTTTAATTTCACCCCTGCACTTTTTTGATATCACTATCAGGGTGCTATAATCTCACTATCGTGCCAGGATATCACTATCAGTGTGCTATAGTCTCACTATCGTGCCAGGATATCACTATCAGTGTGCTATAGTCTCACTATCGTGCCAGGATATCACTATCAGTGTGCTATAATCTCACTATCGTACCAGGATATCACTATGAGGTGCTATAATCTCACTATTAGTTTGGTGCACTCTCACTAATGTGCTGTGCACTATAACCCCGTTATAATGGGCGTAGCCTCGACACACGCTGCTCTCTCTCTCGATGCCTCCCTTGTTTCTGTGCTCGATGTGCTCCCCACCAGGCAGGGAACTCCCATTGTCTGGAGAATTCATTTTTACTCTTAACTTTTTACCAAAATGTACCACCTGACATTTACTCAAGAGGGTAAACCCCAGCACGGACTGCTTGGGCCGAATGGCCTGTTTCGTGTTGTGGTTCCATGTGTGAGTTTCGGCTGAGATACATCAAGCTGCCGACAGCCACTGCCGAGGTTTAACACGCGAAGAACAACCAGATCAGGCAGCCAGAGCTCGAGACACCGCTCTGCAGCCTTTGGGGAGAGGAGTGAGGGAATGGGAACTTTATCCTCACAAAGCAGAACAGTCTGAGGCTCCAGGTTCCCTCAGCTGACCAGCTCTCAGGGTCTGTACACGAAAGGAAATCAGTCTGATGTGGACTCAACAACAACTTACATACATGTCACAACAACCACACATACACAGACATGCACATACATGTACAGACACAGGCACACGCACACATGCATATACATAGACACGTGCACACATGCACATGCACAGGCACACAAACACACACAGGCACACACGCACATACACAGACACACGCACGCTTACACAGGCACACACATGTGCACACAGGCACACGTACACATGCACATACACGGACATGCGTATCCACAGATACACATATACACAGACACATGCGCACATATCCAGACACACGCACATACATATACAGACACACAAACACACAGACATTGACATCGATACATGCACACACATTCATGCATATGCGGACTTGCAAGCACATGTGCACGCATTCACACAGAATTCCGTTTGCACGTACACGCATAAAAATGCATTCACGAGGACACACAACGCACACATGCACATAAGCACAAATGTACACACATGTAAGCGTACACTCACTCACACAGACACACACACACAAAACACACACTCACTAGATTAATGGGACTCTCTTTAATCCATGTCTGTTTAAATTCTTTTAGTCAAACATAATGAGAAAACAGTTCACATCCTAAAGCCTCCTTCAGAAAAGAAAGTCACAGATTTCTTCACAACAAATTGTAGTGGTTTTCCAGGGATCAGTCCGTACTGTCTGTGAGGAACGAGAAACGACAGTGAAAGCACAGCACAACCCCTGCTCACTGATGGAACGTGGGTTTTTCTAGTCGATGTAAACAGTTGGATTAACATCAGTAGAGATAAGGGGTATTTCCAATAGATATTACGGACGAACACAGTCCAGTGTTGAGAACAGACATTTATCCAGAACCAGTGACACAGCGAGAATTAAGCAGGTTTGGAATCTGTGCTCAGATGCTGAATGCAAGTGTTGGTTTTGGACAGTGGACCCGTGAATGGCTCTGTTACTGGACTCTTTCAAAGAACATAGGAAATAGGAGCAGGAGTAGGCCATCCGGCCCCTCGAGCCTGCTCCACCATTCAATCAGATCATGGCTGATCTTCTCTCCTCGTGCCTCTCTGATGTTCTCTGTCTCAGTATAGCTCCACTCACCACAAGTAAACAGTCTCTAAAACCAATGTATTTCTGATTCAATCCTGAGGAAGAATGCATCAAATTACAAGAGGATATTAATCAACTTCCAGAATTGGTGTGCAATTGGTGAATGAATTTCAATATAAATAAGTGTGAGGTGTTACATTTTGGTAGGAAGAATAAGGAGGCCAGATACTGCTTGGATAATAAGAGTCTAAACGGGGTAGAGGAGCAGAGGGATCTGGGGGTACAGACACACAAATCACTAAAAGTAGCAACACAGGTTAATAAGACCATAAAAAGGCAAACCAAGCACTGGGATTCATCTCTAGAGGGATAAAATTGAAAAGCAGAGAGGTTATGCTAAAGTAGTGGACAGGGGAATGTCAATGGATGTTATTTATATGGACTTCCAGAAGGCATTTGATAAGGTCCCACATAAAAGACTGTTAGCTAAGATAGAAGCCCATGGAATCGAGGGAAAAGTACGGACTTGGATCGGAAGTTGGCTGAGCGAAAGGTGACAGAGAGTCGGGATAATGGGAAGGTACTCACATTGGCAGGATGTGACTAGTGGAGTCCCGCTGGGATCTGTCTTGGGGCCTCAATTATTCACAATATTTATTAACGACTTAGATGAAGGCATATAAAGTCTCATATCTAAGTTTGCCGATGACACAAAGATTGGTGGCATTGTAAGCAGTGTAGATGAAAACATAAAATTACAAAGCGATATTGATAGATTAGGTGAATGGGCAAAACTGTGGCAAATGGAATTCAATGTAGACAAATGTGAGGTCATCCACTTTGGATCAAAAAAGGATAGAACAGGGTACTTTCTAAATGGTAAAAAGTTAAAAACAGTGGATGTCCAAAGGGACTTAGGGGTTCAGGTACATAGATTGTTGAAGTGTCATGAACAGGTGCAGATAATAATCAATAAGGCTAATGGAATGCTGGCCTTTATATCTAGAGGACTGGAGTACAAGGGGGCAGAAGTTATGCTGCAGCTATACAAAACCCTGGTTAGACCGCACCTGGAGTACTGTGAGCAGTTCTGGGCACCGCACCTTCGGAAGGACATATTGGCCTTGGAGGGAGTGCAGCGTAGGTTTACTAGAATGATACCTGGACTTCAAGGGTTAAGTTACGAGGAGAGATTACACAAATTGGGGTTGTATTCTCTAGAGATTAGAAGGTTAAGGGGTGATCTGATCGAAGTTCATAAGATATTAAGGGGAACAGATAGGGTGGATAGAGAGAAACTATTTCCGCTGGTTGGGGATTTTAGGAGTGGGGGCACAGTCTAAAAATTAGAGTCAGACCTTTCAGGAGTGAGATTAGAAAACATTTCTACACACAAAGGGTGGTAGAAGTTTGGAACTCTCTTCCGCAAATGGCAATTGATACTAGCTCAATTGCTAAATTTAAATCTGAGGTAGATAGCTTTTTGGCAACCAAAGGTATTAAGGGATATGGGCCAAAGGTATTAAGGCATATGGAGTTAGATCACAGATCAGCCGTGATCTTATCAAATGGCGGAGCAGGCACGAGGGGCTGAATGGCCTACTCCTGTTCCTATATTCCTATGTTCCTATGAATAGAACCTTGGTTAGACTACACTAGGAGTATTGTGAACAGTTGTGGTCCCCATATTATAAAAAAGGATATAGAGGCACTGAGAAGGAGCAAAAAAGATTTAAAAGGTTGATAATACCAGAACTGAGAGTTTATTAATATCAGAAAAGACTCAACATGCTGGGGCTCTTTTCTCTAGATGTAGAAAAGATGTTTCCACTTGTGGGGGAGTCCAAAACTAGGGACCATCAATATAAGATAATCACAAATAAATCCAATAGGGAATTCAGGAGAAACTTCTTTACACAGAGAGTGGTGAGAATGTGGAACTCACTACCACAAGGAGTAGTTGAGGCAAATAGTGTAGATACATTTAAGGGGAAGCTGAATAAACACATGAGGGAGAAAGGAATAGAAGGATATGCTGATAGGGTGAGATGAAGTAAGGTGGGAGGAGGCTCATGTGGAGCATAAACACCGGCACAGACCAGATGGGCTGAACGGCCTGTCCTTGAAAGGGATTCAAACGATTGGTGTTAAAGATGAACATAAGAACTAGGAGCAGGAGTAGGCCATCCGGCCCCTCGAGCCTGGTCCACCATTCAACAAGACCATTGCTGATCTTCTACCTCAACGCCATTTTCCTGCACCATCCCCACATCCCTTGATGCCTTTAATATCCAGAAATCTATTGATCTCTGTTTTGAATGGACTCAATGACTGAGCCTCCACAGCCCTCTGGGGGAGAGAATTCCAATGATTCACCACCCTCTGAGTGAAGAAATTTCTCCTCTTCTCAGTCCTAAATGGCCTACCCTTTATTCTGAGACTGTGACCCCTGGTTCTAGACTCCCCAGCCAGGGGAAACATCCTCCCTGCATCTACCCTGTCACGTTCTGTAAGAATTTTGTATGTTTCAATGAGATCAACTCTCATTCTTCTAAACTCTAGAGAATACAGACCTAGTCTACTCAATCTCTCCTCATACGACAATCCCACCATCCCAGGAATCAGTCTGGTGAACCTTCGTTGCACTCCCTCTACGGCAAGTATATCCTTTCTTAGGTAAGGAGACCAAAATTGTACACAATACTCTAGGTGCGGTCTCACCAAGGCCCTATATAATTGCAGTAAGACATCTTAGGAAACGAAGGGGTATAAATTTGCCTTGGGCACTAGCCAATCGGCGACAGCTAATCGGCGACAGCCAATCGGCACTAGCGAATCAGCGACAGCCAATCGGCGACAGCCAATTGGCACTAGCGACTTGGTGACAGCCAATCGGCACGAGTGAATCGGTGACAGCCAATTGGCGACGGCGAATCAGCCGCCCGTTTTGCATTCCCAACGATTTTCTTACTCATTGACTTCAATGGGCCAGGTGGGAAACGGACGGCCGATTGGCTATCGCCGATTGGCCATCGCCGATTGGCTATCGCCGATTGGCCATTGCCGATTGGCCATCACCTGTTATATACGACCCCCACCATGACCAATTTGAAACCTGAAGCTTCCCAAAGGCAGATAATGGGAGGAAGGTTTGGATTTGAGATCATAGTGTGGCCAATCATGGAGGAGACATGAGGATGAGAGAAGGGAGCTGTTGTCTCAGTTGTTGGCTGAATGCTGTTTGAATTTGAATATATTTGAATGTAATTACGAGGTTTGCAAAGACAAGGTCAAGTCCTGTCTCAAAATTTCCATATGATTTAAAATGATCTTTCACAATGGTTGTGATTTTGTTGATGATTCTCTTCTGTTTTCATCCTTTAAAGAAATGGTGTCCTGGGGATACAGTCAGACATAGGTCGCTATCTCTGGTTGGACATATTCCAGGAGTTTTCCATTCAATCCCCACTCCTCCCATTCAATCCCCACTCTTCCCATTCAATCCCCACTCTTCCCATTCAATCCCCACTCTTCCCATTCAATCCCCACTCCTCCCATTCAATCCCCACTCCTCCCATTCAATCCCCACTCCTCCCATTCAATCCCCACTCTTCCCATTCAATCTCCACTCCTCCCATTCAATCCCCACTCCTCCCATTCAATCCCCACTCTTCCCATTCAATCTCCACTCCTCCCATTCAATCCCCACTCCTCCCATTCAATCTCCACTCCTCCCATTCAATCCCCACTCTTCCCATTCAATCCCCACTCCTCCCATTCAATCCCCACTCCTCCCATTCAATCCCCACTCTTCCCATTCAATCCCCACTCCTCCCATTTAAACTCCTATCCCATATATACTCTAACCTATCATGGAACTTTTAAAAATTAATTCTCGGGATGTGGGTGTCTCTGGCAAGGCCAACATTTATTGCCTGTCCCTAGTTGCCCTCAGAAGGTGGTGGTGGGCACTTTTCTGTTACAACTGAGGGTCTTGCTCGGCCACTTCAGAGGGCAGTTAAGAGTCAACCACGTTGATGTGGGACTGGAGTCACATATAGGACCAGACCGGGTAAGGACGGCAGGTTTCCTTCCCTAAAGGACATTAGTGAACCAGTTAGGTTTTTACAACAATCCAACAGTTTCATGGTCACTTTTACTGACACTGTACTGAAGGTGTGATCTGCCCAGGGCCTGGCTCAGTTTGATCACCACCTCCTCTGATTTGTGCTCTACTGTTTGAATCTGTAGTTCAACATCCTAGTGGTTTTGTTGACTGTTGCTCTGTTTTGGTTGGACAGATTGAGCGTTGAGTCTAAGACTCCAAGGTCTCTTTTGACTTCATTCTGAGATATTTCAACATCATAAATGGAGTGCATGTGTGACTTATTCTTCCTGCCTGCTGTACTTTATACTTACCTGCAGAAAATTCCATCTCCTATTGTTCTGCCCACTCACATATTTTGTTTGGCTCATTCTCTAGTTTCTGGGCTGCCTCCTCCAATTCCACTGCCCCTCTGAGTTTGGTTATCATCTGCAAATTTCAACAATTTGCATCAGGTTTCCTGGAACCAAGTCATGGATGTAAACTACAGAGTGTACTAGTCGCGGGATCGAGCCTGGAGATATACTCCTCCCATTAAACACGTACTCCTCCCATTAAACACGTACTCCTCCCATTGAACACGTACTCCTCCCATTAAACACGTACTCCTCCCATTAAACACGTACTCATCCCATTAAACACATACTCCACACATGAAACACGTACTCCACACATGAAACACGTACTCCTCCCATTGAACACGCACTCCTCCCATTAAACACGCACGTCTCCCATTGAACACGCACGCCTCCCATTAAACACGCACTCCTCCCATTAAACACGCACGTCTCCCATTGAACACGCACGCCTCCCATTAAACACGTACTCCACACATGAAACACGTACTTCTCCCTTTGAACACGCACTCCTCCCATTAAACACGCACGTCTCCCATTGAACACACACTCCTCCCATTAAACACGTACTCCTCCCATTAAACACGCACGTCTCCCATTGAACACGCACTCCTCCCATTAAACACGCACGTCTCCCATTGAACACGCACGCATCCCATTAAACACGCACTCCTCCCATTAAACACGCACGTCTCCCATTGAACACGCACGCCTCCCATTAAACACGCACTCCTCCCATTAAACACGCACGTCTCCCATTGAACACGCACGCCTCCCATTAAACACGTACTCCACACATGAAACACGTACTCCTCCCATTGAACACGCACTCCTCCCATTAAACACGCACGTCTCCCATTGAACACGCACGCCTCCCATTAAACACGCACTCCTCCCATTAAACACGCACGTCTCCCATTGAACACACACTCCTCCCATTAAACACGTACTCCTCCCATTAAACACGTACTCCTCCCATTGAACACACACTCCTCCCATTGAACACGCACTCCTCCCATTAAACACGTACTCCTCCCATTAAACACGTACTCCTCCCATTGAACACGCACTCCTCCCATTAAACACGTACTCCTCCCATTAAACACGTACTCCTCCCATTGAACACGCACTCCTCCCATTAAACACGTACTCCTCCCATTGAACACGCACTCCTCCCATTAAACACACACTCCTCCCATTGAACACGCACTCCTCCCATTGAACACGCACTCCTCCCATTAAACACGTACTCCTCCCATTAAACACGTACTCCTCCCATTAAACACGTACTCCTCCCATTAAACACGTACTCCTCCCATTAAACACGTACTCCTCCCATTGAACACGCACTCCTCCCATTAAACACGTACTCCTCCCATTAAACACGTACACCTCCCATTGAACACGCACTCCTCCCATTAAACACGCACTCCTCCCATTAAACACACACTCCTCCCATTAAACACACACGCCTCCCATTGAACACATACTCCTCCCATTAAACACGTACTCCTCCCATTGAACACGCACTCCTCCCATTAAACACGTACTCCTCCCATTAAACACGTACTCCTCCCATTGAACACGCACTCCTCCCATTAAACACGTACTCCTCCCATTAAACACGTACTCCTCCCATTGAACACGCACTCCTCCCATTAAACACGTACTCCTCCCATTAAACACGTACTCCTCCCATTGAACACGCACTCCTCCCATTAAACACGTACTCCTCCCATTAAACACGTACTCCTCCCATTGAACACGCACTCCTCCCATTAAACACGCACTCCTCCCATTAAACACGCACTCCTCCCATTGAACACGCACTCCTCCCATTAAACACGTACTCCTCCCATTAAACACGTACTCCTCCCATTAAACACGTACTCCTCCCATTGAACACGCACTCCTCCCATTAAACACGTACTCCTCCCATTAAACACACACTCCTCCCAATGAACACACACTCCTCCCATTAAACACGTACTCCTCCCATTAAACACGTACTCCTCCCATTGAACACGCGCTCCTCCCATTGAACACAAACTCCTCCCATTAAACACGTACTCCTCCCATTAAACACACACTCCTCCCATTGAACACAAACTCCTCCATTAACCACGTACTCCTCCCATTAAACACACACTCCTCCCATTGAACACGCACTCCTCCCATTGAACACGCACTCCTCCCATTAAACACGTACTCCTCCCATTAAACACGTACTCCTCCCATTAAACACGTACTCCTCCCATTAAACACGTACTCCTCCCATTAAACACGTACTCCTCCCATTGAACACGCACTCCTCCCATTAAACACGTACTCCTCCCATTAAACACGTACACCTCCCATTGAACACGCACTCCTCCCATTAAACACGCACTCCTCCCATTAAACACACACTCCTCCCATTAAACACACACGCCTCCCATTGAACACATACTCCTCCCATTAAACACGTACTCCTCCCATTGAACACGCACTCCTCCCATTAAACACGTACTCCTCCCATTAAACACGTACTCCTCCCATTGAACACGCACTCCTCCCATTAAACACGTACTCCTCCCATTAAACACGTACTCCTCCCATTGAACACGCACTCCTCCCATTAAACACGTACTCCTCCCATTAAACACGTACTCCTCCCATTGAACACGCACTCCTCCCATTAAACACGTACTCCTCCCATTAAACACGTACTCCTCCCATTGAACACGCACTCCTCCCATTAAACACGCACTCCTCCCATTAAACACGCACTCCTCCCATTGAACACGCACTCCTCCCATTAAACACGTACTCCTCCCATTAAACACGTACTCCTCCCATTAAACACGTACTCCTCCCATTGAACACGCACTCCTCCCATTAAACACGTACTCCTCCCATTAAACACACACTCCTCCCAATGAACACACACTCCTCCCATTAAACACGTACTCCTCCCATTAAACACGTACTCCTCCCATTGAACACGCGCTCCTCCCATTGAACACAAACTCCTCCCATTAAACACGTACTCCTCCCATTAAACACACACTCCTCCCATTGAACACAAACTCCTCCATTAACCACGTACTCCTCCCATTAAACACACACCCCTCCCATTAAACACACACTCCTCCCATTAAACACGTACTCCTCCCATTAAACACGTACTCCTCCCAATGAACACACACTCCTCCCATTAAAGACGTACACCTACCATTAAACACGTACTCCTCCCATTGAACACACCCTCCTCCCATTAAATACGTACTCCTCCCATTAAACACGTACTCCTCCCATTGAACACACCCTCCTCCCATTAAATACGTACTCCTCCCATTAAACACGTACTCCTCCCATTAAACACGTACTCCTCCCATTAAACACACACTCCTCCCATTAAACACGTACTCCTCCCATTAAACACGTACTCCTCCCATTAAACACGTACTCCTCCCAATGAACACACACTCCTCCCATTAAACACGTACTCCTCCCATTAAACACGTACTCCTCCCATTAAACACGTACTCCTCCCAATGAACACACACTCCTCCCATTAAACACGTACTCCTCCCATTAAACACGTACTCCTCCCATTAAACACGTACTCCTCCCATTAAACACACACTCCTCCCATTAAACACGTACTCCTCCCATTAAACACGTACTCCTCCCATTAAACACGTACTCCTCCCAATGAACACACACTCCTCCCATTAAACACGTACTCCTCCCATTAAACACGTACTCCTCCCATTAAACACGTACTCTTCCCATTAAACACGTACTCCTCCCAATGAACACACACTCCTCCCATTAAAGACGTACACCTACCATTAAACACGTACTCCTCCCATTGAACACACACTCCTCCCATTAAACACGTACTCCTCCCATTAAACACGTACTCCTCCCAATGAACACACACTCCTCCCATTAAAGACGTACACCTACCATTAAACACGTACTCCTCCCATTGAACACACCCTCCTCCCATTAAACACGTACTCCTCCCATTAAACACGTACTCCTCCCATTGAACACACCCTCCTCCCATTAAATACGTACTCCTCCCATTAAACACGTACTCCTCCCATTAAACACGTACTCCTCCCATTAAACACACACTCCTCCCATTAAACACGTACTCCTCCCATTAAACACGTACTCCTCCCATTAAACACGTACTCCTCCCAATGAACACACACTCCTCCCATTAAACACGTACTCCTCCCATTAAACACGTACTCCTCCCATTAAACACGTACTCTTCCCAATGAACACACACTCCTCCCATTAAACACTCACTCCTCCCATTAAACACACACTCCTCCCATTGAATACGTACTCCTCCCATTAAATACGTACTCCTCCCATTAAACACGTACTCCTCCCATTAAACACGTACTCCTCCCATTAAACACGTACTCTTCCCAATGAACACACACTCCTCCCATTAAACACTCACTCGTCCCATTAAACACACACTCCTCCCATTGAATACGTACTCCTCCCATTAAACACGTACTCCTCCCATTAAATACGTACTCCTCCCATTAAACACGTACTCCTCCCATTAAACACACACTCCTCCCATTAAACACGTACTCCTCCCATTAAACACACACTCCTCCCATTAAACACGTACTCCTCCCATTAAACACACACTCCTCCCATTAAACACACACTCCTCCCATTAAATACGTACTCCTCCCATTAAACACGTACTCCTCCTATTAAACACGTACTCCTCCCATTAAACACACACTCCTCCCATTAAACACGTACTCCTCCCATTAAACACACACTCCTCCCATTAAACACGTACTCCTCCCATTAAACACGTACTCCTCCCATTAAACACGTACTCCTCCCAATGAACACACACTCCTCCCATTAAACACGTACTCCTCCCATTAAACACGTACTCCTCCCATTAAACACACACTCCTCCCATTGAATACGTACTCCTCCCATTAAACACACACTCCTCCCATTAAACACGTACTCCTCCCATTAAACACGTACTCCTCCCAATGAACACACACCCCTCCCATTAAACACGCACTCCTCCCATTGAACACGCACTCCTCCCATTAAACACACACTCCTCCCATTAAACACGTACTCCTCCCATTAAACACGTACTCCTCCCATTAAACACACACTCCTCCCATTAAACACGTACTCCTCCCATTAAACACGTACTCCTCCCATTAAACACACACTCCTCCCATTAAACACACACTCCTCCCATTAAATACGTACTCCTCCCATTAAACACGTACTCCTCCTATTAAACACGTACTCCTCCCATTAAACACGTACTCCTCCCATTAAACACGTACTCTTCCCAATGAACACACACTCCTCCCATTAAACACGTACTCCTCCCATTAAACACGTACTCCTCCCATTAAACACGTACTCCTCCCATTGAACACATACTCCTCCTGTTAAACACATACTCCTCCCATTAAACACGTACTCCTCCCATTAAACACATACTCCTCCTGTTAAACACATACTCCTCCCATTGAACACATACTCCTCCTGTTAAACACATACTCCTCCCATTAAACACGTACTCCTCCCATTAAACACACACTCCTCCTGTTAAACACATACTCCTCCCATTGAACACATACTCCTCCCATTAAACACGTACTCCTCCCATTAAACACATACTCCTCCTGTTAAACACACACTCCTCCCATTGAACACATACTCCTCCCATTAAACACACACTTCTCCCATTAAACACGTACTCCTCCTGTTAAACACACACTCCTCCCATTAAACACACACTCCTCCCATTGAACACGTACTCCTCCCATTAAATATCCAATCTTCTCGTGCAATATCCACTCCTTCCTTTGAATACCCATTCCCTCCCCACTAAATCCTCACTCCCATTGAATCATTGAATGGCAAGAAAGAAAAAACTTGCATTTATATAGCACTTCTCAAGGGAGATGGGGATCGGGCGGGAAAGTGGAGTTGAGGTCAAAGATCAGCCATGACCTGATTGAATGGGGACCAGGCTCGAGGGGCCGTGTGGCCTACTCCTGCTCCTATTTCATATATTCTTATGTTCTTAAATCCCAAAGCGTGTCAGAGCCAATGAAGTATTTTTGAAGCATGATAACTGTTGTAATCTCGGGAATCGCATCAGCTAATTATTGCGCACAGCAAGATCCCATAAACAGCAATGAAATAATGACCAGGTTTAGTGATGTTGGCTGAGGGATAAATATTGACTAGAAGAATTCCATTGTTCCTCTCTGAATAATGATCTTTTATCACCACCTGAGAAGGCAGGTAGGTGTTGATTTAATGTCTCATCAGAAAGACGGCATCTCCGACAGTGCAGTGCTCCCTCAGTACTGCACTGGAGTGTCAGCCTGGATTATGTGGTCAAATCCCTGGAGTGCTGTCTTTCGGATGAGACGTTAAACCGAGGCCCCTCTGCCCTCTTAGGTGAACGTCAAAGAGCCTATGGCCACTATTTCGAAGAAGAGCAGGGGAGTTCTCCCCGGTGTCCTGGGGCCAATATTTATCCCTCAACCAACACCACTAAACAGATTATCTGGTCATTATCACATGTCCTGCTCCAGCAAAGTCTGGCCCAATATGGGAAAAGTTAAGTGAGAATTGGATAGACATTTGAGGCAGTGGGCGATCGAGAGGGATTAATTTTTGCAAACAATGGATGCAGTCATTTCCAGCCCTGTTCTCTCCGCTGTCGCTCGGTGCCTTTCTGAAGGAGGGTCATCGACACATCAACAGATGGGGTGGAAATAGTTCCATTTGTGAAGCCATTTCATTCTTCGATGATGAAATGTGTGATTTCAGGAGGAGCTTTATTCATCACACATTTGATAAACGCCTGGAGCCTGACTCACTTGTACTGAACGCAATGTCACCTTTGCATGAGCCAGAGGGTGAGACTTGCACGGTGATACCCTGAGTCATTCTAGCACAGACCAGATGGGCCGAATGGCCTGTTTCTGTGTTGTAAATTCTTAGTAATTCAATTGTACAAGACTAATAGGCCAGTGAACAAGATACAGTGACCTTCACCTGCTTGCATATTGTTGATGTTGGAAAGCTTTCAATAGATATTGAGTGTACAAGTGTAAATATGCAAAGAGCAGGCAAACAGGTCCGGGCCACCTGCACTCACAAAAACAGCAAGGGGCTGACTCAAGAACTCAGACACATCGGAACACGAGGAGGCCATTCAGCCCCTCAAGCCTGTTCTACCATTCAATCAGATCATGGCTGATCTGTACCTCAATCCCATTTACCCGCCTTTGCTCCATATCCCTCGATACCCTCACCCAACAAAAATCCACAGCCTTTTGGGGGAGAGAGTTCCCGATTGGGGACCTCCACTGTCCGAGTGCTCAGGTGCAAAGATTCCAAGCGAGCAAAACTACAGAATGGGATGTTGATGCAAAAAGGAGGGGCAGAGAACAGTGATGTGCATTTAAAGTGAACACAACTGAAGACAGACTTGTGAGGCGGAGACTTTTCCGACACACACACAAGACCAGATGTGGAACAAACACCCAGCAGAACCGGGCAGTGCCGAGCTGATTCACCCGTCTGAGATGGAACTGCATCAATGGAGTAAATGGGTGGGAATTGGGTTTATTTGGTAACTGGGACAGGTCCAGACTGAGATAATCACACCCTTCATGGGTTACCACGGGTCCTGTGCTGCTGGACAGGAATGAGAGAGGTAATGTTGCCTGTGGAGAGGGGCAAGCCGGGGTTGAATAGTGGAGATGAATGAATGGATATTATAGAGTTTCAATTTATTACCTTTTGAGGATCAAGGATTGTTTCTACAGAACTTTCCAACAGCAGATTAAATGGGTGGGAAGAGTCCATGATGTTATAAGCTGGATGGCCCAGTGGTGAAGGATAGAATACTCGAGCCTGGTCTTCAGTTGCTTCCAAGCCTTTATTCACAGAAATCAACATTACCCACTCCACACCCTAAATAAGCTCTCCTATAAATGGATACAAGAGAGACCCCACTTGATATGAATCATCTGAATACAATTAACACTAATTGATATAAATCACATGGATACAATTAACTCATGATAGGGGAGAGTGTACATGGGGTGTGGGAGGAGATTAAATGGGTGGGGAGAGTCTATGATAGGGAAGAGTGTACAGGGTTTGTGGAAGGATGGAGATGATGACCTCTTCATCCCACATGGATTTTATATTCTCAGTGGAAGGACAGTATTCAATGACAACAACTTCATACAGTTCTGTTAATTTAGGAAATCATTCCAAGGCACTTCATTGATGCATAAGGAAACACACCAGTGAGTCACAGAAGGAGAGATTAGGAGGGGTGACCAAAGACTTAGTCAGAGAGGGTCCTAAATGAGGAGAAGGAGGTGTAGAGGTAGAGGGATCTAGGGGGGGAGTTCCAGAGCACGGCTGAAGAGACAATCTCTAATGGGGAAGCAAAGGGAGGGGATTGGGCAAGAGGCAAGTCTGAGTTCTGGTTGGAGGGGGTTGGAGGGGGTTGGAGGGAGTTGGAGGGGGTTGGAGAACTCGAGGAGGTTACAGAGACCCTGAGGGCGAGGATATGGAAGAATTTAAAGCCAAGGTCAAGATTTTAAAACCTGAGGCGGTGGAGAACTGGGAGCCAAAGTTGGTCAGAAAGGGCAGGAATGATGGGCCAGTGTAAGAGCAATAAAGTCTGGAGAGGAGAAAGGCATGATTGAGGGTTTCAGGAGAGGGGCTGAGGTGGGGTAGAGGTGGGTGATATTACAGAGGGGGAAGTATACGGTCTTTGTGATGGACAATATATGGGGTTGGTGACTCTGTTTGGAGAATCCTGAAGTCGCAAACAGTCTGTGACAGTAGCAAGGAAGCAGAATTTGTGGGGCAGAAACCATGGGTTAGATACAGAGTAAAGCTCCCTCCACACTGTCCCATCAAACACTCCCAGGGCAGGTACAGCACGGGTTAGATACAGAGTAAAGCTCCCTCTACACTGTCCCATCAAACACTCCCAGGGGCAGGTACAGCACGGGTTAGATACAGAGTAAAGCTCCCTCTACACTGTCCCATCAAACACTCCCAGGGCAGGTACAGCACGGGTTAGATACAGAGTAAAGCTCCCTCTACACTGTCCCATCAAACACTCCCAGGGCAGGTATAGGGTTAGATACAGAGTAAAGCTCCCTCTACACTGTCCCATCAAACACTCCCAGGGAGTGATCACATTCTACCACTTTCCTCCCACTGAGAAAACTTTATTACGAAAGAATTTTCTTTTCATAATGTTGTGTACAGAAAACAGAGATCTTGGAGTTTGATACAATTCATCGATGAAATGTGACCTTTTCATTGTGAACGTCAATGCTGCCTTTCCACCAACACCCAGAAAAGATCAGCCAGAGGAATTTGGGTTAAAGGTGAGGTGTGACCCTATTAAAGGTGAAGTGTCGTCTTATCACACTAACAATACAGATTCAATATGTGATTAACTCAGCTCAAACTGCCCTGCCCGTTCCAGGATGGTCCCAATCACTCACTCCATACAAGGCCAGTGACGTCAGCCCTCTCTCCCTCTCTCTATATTTATCTCTCTCCCGCTCTCTTTCTCTCTCCCTCTCTCTCTGACTGCTCTCCCCTTTTACTGCCCCATGTCGCTCTCAAAATTCCCAGACTCAGAGTGTAGTTCACTCACTGTTAATGCATGTTTTCATTCTTGAGGTGTGACTTTAGTCCATGCTGGGGAAATGTTTGTGAGTAAGAGACCAAGAGATAGAAAGAGAGAAACAGGGAGAGAAGGAGAGAAGGAGAGACCGGCATAAAAAGAGAGACAGAGGGAGAGAGAAAGAGACACGGAGGGAGAGACAGAGAGAAAGGGACTTGGGAGGTTAAATGGCTGGGTTGAGTCCATATCTTGGGCTGTGATTTTACACCATTCTGGGGAAATGTTTGTGAGAATGAGACCGAGATAAAAAAAGAAAAACAGAGAGAGAAGGAGAGAGACAGAGAGAGAGACAGAGAGAGAAGGAGAGAGACAGAGAGAGAGAAGGAGAGAGACAGAGAGAGAGACAGAGAGAAGGAGAGAGACAGAGAGAGAGACAGAGAGAGAAGGAGAGAGACAGAGAGAGAAGGAGAGAGACAGAGAGAGAGACAGAGAGAGAAGGAGAGAGACAGAGAAGGAGAGAGACAGAGAAGGAGAGAGACAGAGAAGGAGAGAGACAGAGAGAGAGACAGAGAGAGAAGGAGAGAGACAGAGAGAAGGAGAGAGACAGAGAGAGAGACAGAGAGAAGGAGAGAGATAGAGAGAAGGAGAGAGATAGAGAGAGAAGGAGAGAGACAGAGAGAGAGAAGGAGAGAGACAGACAGAGAGACAGAGAGAGAGACAGAGATGGAAAGAGACAGAGAGAGGAGAGAGACAGAGAGAGAGACAGAGAGAAGGAGAGAGACAGGGAGAGAAGGAGAGAGACAGAGACAGAGACAGAGATAGAGAGAGAAGAGAGAAGAGAGAGACAGAGAGAGAGAGAAGGAGAGAGAGAGACAGAGAGAGAAGGAGAGAGACAGAGAGAGAGACAGAAAAAGAGACAGAGACCCAAAAAGACAGAGAGACTTTTTCTCCCTGTCTCCCTCTCTCCCTTGTCTCTCCAGTACAGGAAAGTGACCGGTACAGGAGATTGACCGCTACTGGAGAGTGACCGGTACTGGAGATTGACCGCTACTGGAGATTGACCGCTACTGGAGAGTGACCGGTACTGGAGAGTGACCGGTACTGGAGAGTGACCAATACCAGAGTGTAACCGCTGCTAGAAGATATCCGTCACCCCTGGAACTGTCCCCTTTAGCGAGAGTTGGCGCTGTTCAGGAAGGAGAGAAAAGTACAGAACACCAGCGCCCCGTGGTCCAGGTACGAGTGGACGCTCCTACACGGCCGTCTGTTTGGCGCTGGCCGATGGCAGCACTGTTGGCCGGTGGGTGGACGGGCTATCCCAGGTTATGGAGGTGTAACCACTAACTCGCTGCAGGCTGACGGCGCTGATATTCAGCGGAGGCTTCGTATCAAACCATTTCTTCAGGAGGTTGTTGAGTTGCTCCTTGTCGGTGATGCCGTGAAGCTGGTCTGCCTCCTCCCCCGCCACACGGCCCAGACCCGGGTGGTACGTCTTGAACTCGCTCTGCATGCTGTCAAAGAACTGGATGACACACTGCTGGGCAAATCCTCTTGCGTGGTCGCAGCACGTCTCATCAAAGATCTTCTGTTCAATGTCGATGTAGTTGCTCCAGTACCTGGTCTGCAGGAAGGTGACGTGTTTGGAGCACGGCTTGAGGGAACGAGCAAGGAAGGCAGCCAAGATCAACAGGAGGAGGATGGTCCATCCCAGTGCCTGAGGAGAGCCAATAAACACCATTCAACAAACAGCCATTGGAAAACCAAAGTGAAGGGCCGATATCATTGGATCAGTTTTGATGAAGAAGGACCTCTTGACCCATTTGGCCTATTTGGCCTCACCCCATCCCTACCATCACCCCATCCCTACCATCTCCCCATACCCTCCATCACCCCATCCCTACCATCTCCCCATACCCTCCATCACCCCATCCCTACCATCTCGCCGTTCCCTACCATCTCCCCATCCCTACCATCACCCCATCCCTACCATCACCCCATACCTACCATCTCCCCATCCCTACCATCACCCCATCCCTACCATCACCCCATCCCTACCATCATCCCATCCCTACCATCACCCCATCCCTACCATCACCCCATCCCCCTACCATCACCCCATCCCCACCATCTCCCCATCCTGACCATCACCCCATTCCCACCATCTCCCCATCCCGACCATCAACCCATCCCTACCATCTCCCCATCCCTACCATCTCCCCATCCCTACCATCTCCCCATCCCTACCATCACCCCATCCCTACCATCTCCCCATCCCTACCATCTCCCCATCCCTACCATCTCCCCATCCCTACCATCACCCCATCCCTACCATCACCCCATCCCTACCATCTCCCCATCCCTACCATCACCCCATCCCTACCATCTCCCCATCCCTACCATCTCCCCATCCCTACCATCTCCCCATCCCCCTACCATCAACCCATCCCTACCATCATCCCATCCCTACCATCACCCCACCCCACCATCACCCCACCCCACCATCTCCCCATCCCTACCATCTCCCCATCCCCCTACCATCAACCCATCCCTACCATCATCCCATCCCTACCATCACCCCACCCCACCATCTCCCCATCCCTACCATCACCCCATCCCTACCATCACCCCATCCCTACCATCTCCCCATCCCTACCATCTCCCCATCCCTACCATCTCCCCATCCCTACCATCTCCCCATCCCTACCATCTCCCCATCCCCCTACCATCAACCCATCCCTACCATCATCCCATCCCTACCATCACCCCACCCCACCATCTCCCCATCCCTACCATCTCCCCATCCCCCTACCATCAACCCATCCCTACCATCATCCCATCCCTACCATCACCCCACCCCACCATCTCCCCATCCCTACCATCTCCCCATCCCTACCATCTCCCCATCCCCCTACCATCAACCCATCCCTACCATCTCCCCATCCCTACCATCTCCCCATCCCCCTACCATCAACCCATCCCTACCATCTCCCCATCCCTACCATCTCGCCATCCCTACCATCACCCCATCCCTACCATCTCCCCATCCCTACCATCACCCCATCCCTACCATCTCCCCATCCCTACCATCTCCCCATCCCGACCATCACCCCATCCCTACCATCTCCCCATCCCTACCATCACCCCATCCCTACCATCTCCCCATCCCTACCATCTCCCCATCCCTACCATCACCCCATCCCCCTACCATCACCCCATCCCTACCATCTCCCCATCCCTACCATCACCCCATCCCTACCATCTCCCCATCCCTACCATCTCCCCATCCCGACCATCACCCCATCCCGACCATCTCCCCATCCCTACCATCTAACCATCCCTACCATCTCCCCATCCCTACCATCTCCCCATCCCTACCATCTCCCCATCCCCCTACCATCAACCCATCCCTACCATCTCCCCATCCCTACCATCACCCCATCCCCCTACCATCACCCCATCCCCACCATCTCCCCATCCCGACCATCACCCCATCCCTACCATCTCCCCATCCCTACCATCTCCCCATCCCTACCATCACCCCATCCCTACCATCTCCCCATCCCTACCATCTCCCCATCCCTACCATCTCCCCATCCCGACCATCTCCCCATCCCTACCATCTAACCATCCCTACCATCTCCCCATCCCTACCATCTCCCCATCCCTACCATCTCCCCATCCCTACCATCTCCCCATTCCTACCATCACCCCATCCCCCTACCATCACCCCATCCCTACCATCTAACCATCCCTACCATCTAACCATCCCTACCATCTCCCCATCCCTACCATCTCCCCATTCCTACCATCTCTCCATCCCTACCATCTCCCCATCCCTACCATCTCCCCATCCCTACCATCTCCCCATCCCTACCATCTCCCCATCCCTACCATCACCCCATCCCTACCATCTCCCCATCCCTACCATCTCCCCATCCCTACCATCACCCCATCCCTACCATCTCCCCATTCCTACCATCTCCCCATCCCTACCATCTCCCCATCCCCACCATCACCCCATCCCTACCATCAACCCAACCCTACCATCTCCCCATCCCGACCATCTCCCCATTCCTACCATCTCCCCATCCCGACCATCTCCCCATTCCTACCATCTCCCCATTACACCATCAGCTGTTTGATAAATAATCCCAGCGTCCTGCGCCCTCGTTCGACTCTGTTCTAGTTTTGCATCACTCTCTGTGTAAAGAAATATCTCCTGGCCTCTGTCCCAGGTTTGCCTGTCACACCCTGACCCTGTGCCCTCTTGCCTTGCTGCCCTGGTGGTCTATGATAGTTTTGTTTCCTATCCCAATCCCGTTAAAATATTGTCATAGGAACATAGGAACAAGAGGAGGCCATTCAGCCCCTCGAGCCTGTTCCGCCATTCAATTAGATCATGGCTGATCTGTATCTTAACTCCATTTACCCGCCTTGGTTCCATATCCCTTAATCCCCTCACCCAACAAAAATCGATCAATCACAGTTTTGACATTTTCAATTGACCCCCAGCCTCAACAGCTTTTTGGGGGAGAGAGTTCCAGATTTCCACTCCCCTTTGTGTGAAGAAGTGCTTCCTGAAATCACCCCTGAACGGCCTGGCTCTAATTTTAAGGTTCTGCCTTTGTCCCATTCTGAGTTGCCTGATGGGCCCTGGTTTTATTGCAGGTTTTCATCAAGGGTGAAAAGGGCAGGATAGGTCAATGGATGAGTGACTTCATTTTGGCCTTTATAAGGCTATGGATTGGAGGATTCCAGGAAGACTGAGGGAGGGGAGGCTGAGGGAGGGAAGGCTGAGGGAGTGGAGACTAAGTGAGGGGAGACTGAGGGAGGGGGTCTGAGAGAGGGGAGACTGAGGGAGGGGAGACTGAGGGAGGGGAGACTGAGGGAGGGGGTCTGAGGGAGAGGAGACTGAGGGAGAGGAGACTGAGGGAGGGGAGACTGAGGGAGGGGAGACTGAGGGAGGGGGACAGAGGGAGAGGAGATTGAGGAAGGGGAGACTGAGGAAGGGGAGACTGAGGAAGGGGAGATTGAGAGAGAGGAGAATGAGAGAAGGGGAGACTGAGGGAGGGGAGACTGAAGGAGGGGTGACTGAGGAAGGGGACACTGAGGGAGGGGACACTGAGGGAGGGGACACTGAGGGAGGGGAGACTGAAGGAGGGGGAGACTGAGGGAGGGGAGACTGAGGGAGGGGACACTGAGGGAGGGGACACTGAGGGAGGGGAGACTGAGGGAGGGGAGACTGAGGGAGGGGAGACTGAGGGAGAGGAGACTGAAGGAGGGTACACTGAGGGAGGGGGAGACTGAGGAAGGGGACACTGAGGGAGGGGAGACTGAGGGAGGGGAGACTGAGGGAGGGGAGACTGAGGGAGGGGGAGACTGAAGGAGGGGACACTGAGGGAGGGGGAGACTGAAGGAGGGGAGACTGAAGGAGGGGAGACTGAAGGAGGGGAGACTGAAGGAGGGGACTCTGAGGGAGGGGACACTGAGGGAGGGGAGACTGAAGGAGGGGACTCTGAGGGAGGGGACACTGAGGGAGGGGACACTGAGGGAGGGGAGACTGAGGGAGGGGGAGACTGAAGGAGGAGACACTGAGGGAGGGGGAGACTGAAGGAGGGGAGACTGAAGGAGGGGACTCTGAGGGAGGGGACACTGAGGGAGGGGAGACTGAGGGAGGAGAGGAGCTCCACAGGTTTGAGGTCCTGGGAAAGAATGAGTCAGAGTAGGAGATGGAGTGCTGGGTCTGGATTTCAACATGGAGGATGCAGGGAGGAGGGAGAGTGTGTTGGACGGTAGGATTTGGAGTTGAGGAGGAATGAGAGAGGAATCTTCACAGTCGGAATAATAAAACAAAGAGACAAGAAAGGTGTTGGTTAGAGAGGGATGGATTAGCTGTCAGACAGGTTACACCTCACATCAAAAATAACCTGTGGAAATGAAATTCACACTTAGAGCTTTTACCACACGGAGTGTCCACGTCACGAGACCAGAAAACCTCCCACAATATTCCATTAACAGCACGTTGCCGCTGTAAGACAGCTCATGGTTAACGAGCTGCCGTGCTCAGCCCTCCGACATCACTCCAGCTCTCACCCGACATTTAACAGCCTAAAGCTGGGTAGTTCAGAGGGTCAGACAATGACCTTTCACCCCTTCGATTTGGGTTTACACCCAGACCGGACAGAGAGGCTGAAGATCTCCTTTCTCTAATAGGGACTCGGTGCTGAGCTAGGCGGACACTGCCCCTTCCCCAAACCAAACTACTGAGAGATCCAACCAGGGAGAGCCTCTGACTTATGTGCAGTCACACTCTCTCCCCACAGGGACACACAAACTTATCTAAATCCAGAGAACTTAGACCCAAATTGTTGGATGGGACAGTGTAGAGGGAGCTTTACTCTGTATCTAACCCTGTACCTGCCCTGGGAGTGTTTGATGGGACAGTGTAGAGGGAGCTTTACTCTGTATCTAACCCTGTACCTGCCCTGGGAGTGTTTGATGGGACAGTGTAGAGGGAGCTTTACTCTGTATCTAACCTGTGCTGTACCTGCCCTGGGAGTGTTTGATGGGACAGTGTAGAGGGAGCTTTACTCTGTGTCTAACCCGTGCTGTACCTGCCCTGGGAGTGTTTGATGGGACAGTGCAGAGGGAGCTTTACCCTGTATCTAACCCTGTACCTGCCCTGGGAGTGTTTGATGGGACAGTGTAGAGGGAGCTTTACTCTGTATCTAACCCGTGCTGTACCTGCCCTGGGAGTGTTTGATGGGACAGTGTAGAGGGAGCTTTACTCTGTATCTAACCCGTGCTGTACCTGCCCTGGGAGTGTTTGATGGGACAGTGTAGAGGGAGCTTTACTCTGTATCTAACCCGTGCTGTACCTGCCCTGGGAGTGTTTGATGGGGCAGTGTAGAGGGAGCTTTACTCTGTATCTAACCCTGTACCTGCCCTGGGAGTGTTTGATGGGACAGTGTAGAGGGAGCTTTACTCTGTATCTAACCTGTGCTGTACCTGCCCTGGGAGTGTTTGATGGGACAGTGTAGAGGGAGCTTTACTCTGTATCTAACCCGTGCTGTACCTGCCCTGGGAGTGTTTGATGGGACAGTGCAGAGGGAGCTTTACCCTGTATCTAACCCTGTACCTGCCCTGGGAGTGTTGGAATGTGATAAAATGGACGGGGAATGAATTGCTGGTATATTTGGATGGGGAGAAGTGAATTCCCTTTTTTTACCCATCCTCCTACACTGAGAGAGAGATCAGGGCCTCATGACAAGAAGCATTTCCTGCGATTGAAACGGTGGGGGGTATTTTAACCCCCCGCATCCAGCGGAACCCGAGCGGGTTGTTAAAATCAAGGTTGAGAATTACTGACCGACGCCTCACTCTGTTCCCACTGTAAGAACATTCATTCCATGACAATTATACCCAGCGCGTCTGAGCAGGCAGCAAGGACAGCTGGCTAAAACCAATGGGGTCCTTCTTTAAATATGCATATTAAGGTCCGATGATGTCATCGGGCCCCGATTGCTATTTTAACCGTGGGCCGGAGTGGGGAAACGGATGTGTCTTTTGGGCCAGGTGAAAAGAAAGAACCTGCATTTCTATATCACCTTTCACAACCTCAGGACATCCCAAAGGACTTTACAGCCAGTGAAGTATTTTTGAAGTGTGGTCACTGTTGTAATGTAGGAAACGCAGCAGCCAATTTGCGCACAGCAAGATCCCACAAACAGCAATGTGATAATGACCAGATAATCTGTTTTAGTGACGTTGGTTGAGAATAAATATTGGCCCCAAGACATCAGGGAGAACTCCCCTGCTTTTCTAATAGTGGCGGTGGGATCTTTTATGTCCATCTGAGAGGGCAGACGGGGCCTCGGTTTAACGTCTCAATTGAAAGACAGCACCTCCAACAGTGCAGCGCTCCCTCAGTACTGACCCTCCGACAGTGCAGCACTCCCTCAGTACTGACCCTCCGACAGTGCAGCACTCCCTCAGTACTGACCCTCCAACAGTACAGCACTCCCTCAGTACTGACCCTCCGACAGTGCGGCGATCCCTCAGTACTGACCCTCCGACAGTGCAGCACTCCCTCAGTACTGACCATCCAACAGTGCAGCGCTCCCTCAGTACTGCCCCTCCGACAGTGCAGCACTCCCTCAGTACTGACCATCCGACAGTGCAGCACTCCCTCAGTACTGACCATCCGACAGTGCAGCACTCCCTCAGTACTGACCCTCTGACAGTGCAGCACTCCCTCAGTACTGACCCTCCGACAGTGCAGCACTCCCTCAGTACTGCCCCTCCGACAGTGCAGCGCTCCCTCAGTACTGACCCTCTGACAGTGCAGCACTCCCTCAGTACTGACCCTCCGACAGTGCAGCGCTCCCTCAGTACTGACCCTCTGACAGTGCAGCGCTCCCTCAGTACTGACCCTCTGACAGTGCAGCGCTCCCTCAGTACTGACCCTCCGACAGTGCAGCACTCCCTCAGTACTGACCCTCCGACAGTGCAGCGCTCCCTCAGTACTGACCCTCCGACAGTGCAGCACTCCCTCAGTACTGACCCTCCGACAGTGCAGCGCTCCCTCAGTACTGACCCTCCGACAGTGCAGCGTTCCCTCAGTACTGACCCTCCAACAGTGCAGCGCTCCCTCAGTACTGCACTGGGAGTGTCGGCCTGGATTATGGGGATCAAGTCTCTGGAGTGGAGACTTGAACCCACGACCTCCTGACTCAGAGGTGAGAGTGCGGACACTGAACCACGGCTGACCCCGGCCGGGGCGGGTGGTCGAGGTGCTAAAATTGGCCTCAGTTCCCCCAAGCCTGTGCTGGGGAGGGGGTGGGGAACATCCGCCAGGGTCGCTGCTCCTGATCACTACCCAGTGTGGGCACGCTGGTTGGAGTCAGGACGGGTCTCTGGTTGAATGGGCCGTTCACACTCACTGCCTGGGCTCACCCAGGGCATGAATGGTCACCAGGTGCCCGTTGGAGCCCAGAGCCCAGCAGCAGTCAGTGGGGGAAGGGGCAAAGAGTATCGTAGAACCATACAGCACAGAAGGAGGCCATTCGGCCCATCGTGCCTGTGTCGGCTCTTTGAAAGAGCTATCCAATTAGTCCCACTCCCCTGCTCTTTCCCCACAGCCCTGCAAATTTTTTCCCTTCAAGTATTTATCTAATTCCCTTTTGAAAGTTATTATTGAATCTGCTTCCACTGCCCTTCAGGCAGTGAATTCCAGATCAGAACAACTCGCTGCGTAAAAAAAATTCTCCTCATTTCCCCTCTGGTTCTTTTGCCAATTACCTTAAATCTGTGTCCTCTGGTTACCGACCCTCCTGCCACTGGAAACAGTTTCACCTTATTTACTCTGTCAAAACCCTTCATGATTTTGAACACCTCGATCAAATCTCCCCTTAACCTTCTCTGCTCTCAGGAGAACAATCCCAGCTTCTCCAGTCTACCCATGTAACTGAAGTCCCTCATCCCTGGGACCATTCCAGTAAATAATTTCTGCACCCTCTCTAAGGCCTTGACATCCTTCCTAAAGTGCAGTGGGAATAAAGGGGGAGCGTGGGGGGTGGGCGTTACCTGGGAGACGGAGCGCAGGTACCTTATCACGGCCTTCTTGGGGAAGGTGAGGTTGTGGTGCAGGAGGTCGGCTGGGAGGTCCTTGCAGGGAACCTTGGACAGGACGGTGAGCAGGTCTACGCCGGGCGAGGCGTTCACGTCCACAAAGCGGCCAGGGTCCAGGGAGGTGCTGAAGGCACAGACGACACACTTGCCGTCCAGCAGGGTGACGATGACCCAGACAAGGGGGGCAATGGCGGCCCTTTGGACCACTGAGAGGAACATGTAGCGGAGCAGCAAGGGGTCCTTGGTCCTCCCACCCTCGGGACGTTTCCACTCCTCCAGCATCAGCAGCGAGTGCTTGTTGACGATGACCCCGCAGAGGAAGAGGATGGTGGGCGGCAGGAGCATCACCCCGATCCCGTACACCATGTTGTAGACCGGCAAACACGGGCAGGTGAAGTGGAAGGAGCTGTAGGTCCGGATACTGGCCAGGGCAAGGATACCACAAATCCCGTTCATCATCGACTCCGAGTTAGACTGGAAGTAACGGAAGATGGTGACAAAGCGATCCATGGCGGCAGGAGATGGGGGTGTTCGTGAGAGCGGAGTCAGGAGATGGGGGTGTTCGTGAGAGCGGAGTCAGGAGATGGGGGTGTTCGTGAGAGTCCCGGAGTCAGGAGGAAGAGTCGAACCATCCACGGAGGCTGCACATCAGCTGAGATTTCAGCTGCTTTACAAAACTCCCGCCCACCCCCCCAACTCTGTCTCAGGATTCGTTGAGCTCGCACATCGGCCATCCAATTGGGAGAAGAGCTGTCACTCAGCAATGGGCGGGTGTAAAGCAGCAGGTGTGAACACGGACTCATCCTGTCCACAAGGTGGATCTGCTGGACCGGGAGTTGTATTAAAGGGGCACTCTGATTTCAGCATGAATTCACCAGACCTTTTTATATCTGTGAGCAGACACACTGCACGGTGTCACAGTGTCACAGTATCTCAGTGTCGCAGTGTCGCAGTGTCACAGTGTCACAGTATCTCAGTGTCGCAGTGTCACAGTGTCACAGTATCTCAGTGTCGCAGTGTCACAGTGTCACGGTATCTCAGTGTCACGGTGTCACAGTGTCACGGTATCTCAGTGTCACGGTATCTCAGTGTCACGGTATCTCAGTGTCACGGTGTCACAGTGTCACGGTGTCACAGTGTCACAGTATCTCAGTGTCACAGTATCTCAGTGTCACAGTGTCGCAGTGTCACAGTGTCACGGTATCTCAGTGTCACGGTGTCACAGTGTCACGGTATCTCAGTGTCACAGTGTCACAGTATCTCAGTGTCACAGTATCTCAGTGTCACAGTGTCACAGTATCTCAGTGTCACGGTATCTCAGTGTCACGGTATCTCAGTGTCACGGTATCTCAGTGTCACGGTGTCTCAGTGTCACGGTGTCGCAGTGTCACGGTGTCGCAGTGTCACGGTGTCACAGTATCTCAGTGTCACGGTATCTCAGTGTCACGGTATCTCAGTGTCACGGTATCTCAGTGTCACGGTGTCACAGTATCTCAGTGTCACGGTATCTCAGTGTCACGGTGTCACAGTGTCACAGTGTCACAGTATCTCAGTGTCACAGTGTCACAGTATCTCAGTGTCACAGTGTCACAGTATCGCAGTGTCACAGTATCGCAGTGTCACGGTATCGCAGTATCGCAGTGTCACAGTATCACAGTGTCCCAGTGTCACAGTATCGCAGTGTCACAGTGTCACAGTATCTCAGTGTCACGGTATCGCAGTGTCACAGTATCGCAGTATCTCAGTGTCACAGTATCGCAGTGTCGTGGTGTCGCAGTGTCACAGTATCGCAGTGTCGCAGTGTCACAGTATCGCAGTGTCACGGTATCGCTGTGTCGCAGTGTGACGGTATCGCTGTGTCGCAGTGTCACAGTATCGCAGTGTCGCAGTGTCACAGTATCGCAGTGTCGCAGTGTCACAGTATCGCAGTGTCACAGTGTCGCAGTGTCACAGTGTCGCAGTGTCACAGTGTCGCAGTGTCACAGTATCGCAGTGTCACAGTATCGCAGTGTCACAGTATCGCAGTGTCACAGTGTCACAGTATCGCAGTGTCGCAGTGTCGCAGTGTCACAGTATCGCAGTGTCACAGTGTCACAGTATCGCAGTGTCACGGTTTCACAGTGTCACAGTGTCACAGTGTCACAGTATCGCAGTGTCGCAGTGTCACAGTATCGCAGTGTCACAGTATCGCAGTGTCGCAGTGTCGCAGTGTCGCAGTGTCACAGTATCGCAGTGTCGCAGTATCGCAGTATCGCAGTGTCACGGTTTCACAGTGTCACAGTATCGCGGTGTCGCAGTGTCACAGTATCGCAGTGTCGCAGTGTCACAGTGTCACAGTGTCACAGTATCGCAGTGTCGCAGTGTCACAGTATCGCAGTGTCGCAGTGTCACAGTATCGCAGTGTCGCAGTGTCACAGTATCGCAGTGTCGCAGTGTCACAGTATCGCAGTGTCACGGTGTCGCAGTGTCACAGTATCGCTGTGTCGCAGTGTCACAGTATCGCAGTGTCACGGTTTCACAGTGTCACAGTATCGCGGTGTCGCAGTGTCACAGTATCGCAGTGTCACAGTGTCACAGTATCGCAGTGTCGCAGTGTCACAGTATCGCAGTGTCGCAGTGTCACAGTGTCACAGTATCGCGGTGTCGCAGTGTCGCAGTGTCACAGTATCGCAGTGTCACAGTGTCACAGTATCGCAGTGTCGCAGTGTCGCAGTATCGCAGTGTCACAGTGTCACAGTATCGCAGTGTCGCAGTGTCACAGTATCGCAGTGTCGCAGTGTCACAGTGTCACGGTATCGCGGTGTCGCAGTGTCGCAGTGTCACAGTATCGCAGTGTCACAGTGTCACAGTATCGCAGTGTCGCAGTGTCACAGTATCGCAGTGTCGCAGTGTCACAGTGTCACAGTATCGCGGTGTCGCAGTGTCACAGTATCGCAGTGTCACAGTGTCACAGTATCGCAGTGTCGCAGTGTCACAGTATTGCAGTGTCGCAGTGTCACAGTATCGCAGTGTCGCAGTGTCACAGTATCGCAGTGTCGCAGTGTCACAGTATCGCAGTGTCACAGTATCGCAGTGTCACAGTGTCGCAGTGTCACAGTATCGCAGTGTCACAGTATCGCAGTGTCGCAGTGTCGCAGTGTCACAGTGTCACAGTATCGCAGTGTCACGGTGTCGCAGTGTCACAGTATCACAGTGTCACAGTATCGCAGTGTCACGGTGTCGCAGTGTCACAGTATCGCAGTGTCACAGTATCGCAGTGTCACGGTGTCGCAGTGTCACAGTATCGCAGTGTCACAATATCGCAGTGTCGCAGTATCACAGTGTCACAGTATCGCAGTGTCGCAGTGTCACAGTGTCACAGTATCGCAGTGTCACAGTATCGCAGTGTCACAGTATCGCAGTGTCACAGTATCGCAGTATCGCAGTGTCACAGTGTCACAGTGTCACAGTATCGCAGTGTCACAGTATCGCAGTGTCACAGTATCGCAGTGTCACAGTATCGCAGTATCGCAGTGTCACAGTGTCACAGTGTCACAGTATCGCAGTGTCACGGTGTCACAGTGTCGCAGTGTCACAGTATCGCAGTGTCGCAGTGTCACAGTATCGCAGTGTCACAGTGTCGCAGTATCGCAGTGTCACAGTATCGCAGTGTCACAGTGTCACAGTGTCACAGTATCGCAGTGTCGCAGTGTCACAGTATCGCAGTGTCGCAGTGTCACAGTATCGCAGTGTCGCAGTGTCACAGTATCGCAGTGTCACAGTATCGCAGTGTCGCAGTGTCACAGTATCGCAGTGTCACAGTGTCACAGTATCGCAGTGTCGCAGTGTCACAGTATCGCCGTGTCGCAGTGTCACAGTATCGCAGTGTCGCTGTATCACAGTATCGCAGTGTCACAGTGTCACAGTATCACAGTGTCACAGTGTCACAGTGTCACAGTATCGCAGTATCGCAGTGTCGCAGTGTCACAGTGTCACAGTATCGCAGTGTCACAGTATCGCAGTGTCGCAGTGTCACAGTATCGCAGTGTCGCAGTGTCACAGTGTCACAGTATCGCAGTGTCACAGTATCGCAGTGTCGCAGTGTCACAGTGTCACAGTATCGCAGTGTCACAGTATCGCAGTGTCGCAGTGTCACAGTATCGCAGTGTCGCAGTGTCGCAGTGTCACAGTATCGCAGTGTCACAGTATCGCAGTGTCGCAGTGTCACAGTATCGCAGTGTCATAGTATCGCAGTGTCACAGTGTCACAGTATCGCAGTGTCACAGTATCGCAGTGTCGCAGTGTCGCAGTGTCACGGTATCTCAGTGTCGCAGTGTCGCAGTGTCGCAGTGTCACAGTGTCGCAGTGTCACAGTGTCGCAGTGTCGCAGTGTCACGGTATCTCAGTGTCGCAGTGTCACAGTGTCGCAGTATCGCAGTGTCACGGTGTCACAGTGTCACAGTGTCACAGTATCGCAGTGTCGCAGTGTCGCAGTGTCACAGTATCGCAGTGTCGCAGTGTCACAGTGTCACAGTGTCACAGTGTCACAGTGTCGCAGTGTCACAGTATCGCAGTGTCGCAGTGTCACAGTATCGCAGTGTCGCAGTGTCACAGTGTCACAGTGTCACAGTATCGCAGTGTCACAGTATCGCAGTGTCGCAGTGTCACAGTATCGCAGTGTCGCAGTGTCACAGTGTCACAGTGTCACAGTATCGCAGTGTCACAGTATTGCAGTGTCGCAGTGTCGCAGTGTCGCAGTGTCGCAGTGTCACAGTATCGCAGTGTCACAGTGTCACAGTATCGCGGTGTCACAGTGTCACAGTATCGCGGTGTCACAGTGTCACAGTATCGCAGTGTCACAGTGTCGCAGTATCGCGGTGTCACGGTGTCACAGTATCGCAGTGTCGCAGTGTCACAGTATCGCAGTATCTCAGTGTCACAGTATCTCAGTGTCACAGTGTCACAGTATCGCAGTGTCACAGTATCGCAGTGTCACAGTGTCACAGTATCGCAGTGTCACAGTATCGCAGTGTCACAGTATCGCAGTGTCACAGTATCGCAGTGTCACAGTGTCGCAGTATCGCAGTGTCACAGTATCGCAGTGTCGCAGTGTCACAGTATCGCAGTGTCGCAGTGTCACAGTATCGCAGTGTCAGTGTCACAGTATCGCAGTGTCGCAGTGTCGCAGTGTCGCAGTGTCGCAGTATCACGGTATCTCAGTGTCGCAGTGTCACAGTGTCGCAGTGTCACAGTGTCGCAGTGTCACAGTGTCACAGTGTCACAGTGTCGCAGTGTCACAGTGTCGCAGTGTCGCGGTGTCACGGTATCTCAGTGTCGCAGTGTCACAGTGTCGCAGTATCGCAGTGTCACGGTGTCACAGTGTCACAGTGTCGCAGTGTCGCAGTGTCGCAGTGTCACAGTGTCGCAGTGTCATGGTGTCGCAGTGTCGCAGTGTCACGGTATCTCAGTGTCACGGTGTCGCAGTGTCACAGTGTCGCAGTGTCACAGTATCGCAGTGTCACGGTATCTCAGTGTCACAGTGTCGCAGTGTCACAGTGTCACAGTGTCACAGTGTCACAGTATCGCAGTGTCACGGTGTCGCAGTGTCGCAGTGTCGCAGTGTCACAGTATCGCAGTGTCACAGTATCTCAGTGTCACGGTATCGCAGTGTCACAGTGTCGCAGTGTCACAGTGTCGCAGTGTCACAGTATCGCAGTGTCACAGTATCTCAGTGTCACGGTGTCGCAGTGTCACGGTGTCGCAGTGTCACGGTGTCGCAGTGTTGCAGTGTCACAGTGTCACGTAGTAAAATGTCCCAAGGTGCTTCTCAGGAGCGATTATCAGATAAAATTTTGACACTGAACCACATAAGGTGATATTAGGACAGGTGACCAAAAGCTTAGTCAAAGAGATGAGTTTTAAGGAGGGTCTTAAAGGGGGAGAGAGAGGCGGAGAGGTTTAGGGAGGGAATTCCAGAGCTTAGGGCCCAGGCAGCTGAAGGCACGGCCGCCAATGGTGGAGCGATGAAAATCAGGGATATGCAAGAGGCCAGAATTGGAGGAGCGCAGAGATCTCGGAGGGTTGTAAGTCTGGAGGAGGTTACAGAGATAGGGAGGGGCGAGGCCATGGAGGGATTTGAAAACAAGGATGTATCTTTGGTGAACTCTAGAGGTGACGATGCAGTGGCGGAAAGAGAAGCCATTGCTGGAGGTGATCTGGCGATGATGGGTTAGTGAAATTACCCCTCCTCCTCCATGCAGGCATCAGACTGGCTTTATTTACCACAGTTACACCTAACTCCAAAGAGTTTATTTTTCTTTTTAATTCTCAGGATATGCTCCATCATCTGTGTCAGCCGTGGCTCAGTGGAAGCACTGAGTGATAGATTCAGTCTGATTCAGTCGGATGTGCCGTTTAATGGATGAGACGTTAAACCAAGGCCCCGTCTGCCCTCAGGTGGACGTTAAAGATCCCATGGCCACTATTTCGAAGAGCAGGGGAGATCCCCCTGGTATTCTGGCCAATATTTATCCCTCAACCAACATCACTAAAAACAGATTTGTGGGATCTTGCTGTGTGCAAATTGGCTGCCACATTTCATATAGTACAACGGTGACTACACTTCAAAAGTATTTCATTGGCTGTGAAGAGGTTTAGGACATCCTGAGGATGTAAAAGTCGCTATAGAAATGCACGTCCGTCTTGCTTTTCGTTGTACAGGCCCAGGTCCCACCATCGATACTTAGTTAAGATGCACTGAGGGGAACACTGTTCTGGTTCTCAGCGGTGTAACACTGCCAGAGACAAGTACAGCTTGCTGTTATCTCCACAGTAAATTCCGCAACATAGGGAAATCTAGCCGAGAATCTCTGAACAGGTCTCAAAATCACTGAATCAATCTCTGAATCTATCACTGGAAGTGCAGAGAAGTGAAAACAGAACTAAGAGGGGCAAAGAGAGAGTATGAGAATAGACTGGTGGCTAAAAGGGGAATCCAAAAGTCTTCTATAGGCATATAAATAATAAACGGATAGTAAGAGGAGGGGTGGGGCCAAGTAGGGACCAAAAAGGAGACCATGGAGGCAGAGGGCATGGCTGAGGTACTAAATGAGTACTTTGCATCTGTCTTTACCAAGGAAGAAGATGCTGCCAGAGTCTCAGTAAAGGGGAGGTAGTTGAGATACTGGTTGGGCTAAAAATTGATGAAGAGGAGGTACTAGAAAGGCTATCTGTACTTAAAGTAGATAAGTCACCCGGTCCGGATAGGAAGCATCCTAGGTTGCTGAGGGAAGTAAGGGTGAAAATTGCGGAGGTACTGGCCATAATCTTCCAAACATCCTTAGATACAGGGGTGGTGCCAGAGGACTGGAGAATTGCAAATGTTACACCCTTGTTCAAAAAAGGGTGTAAGGATAAACCCAGCAACTACAGGCCAGTCAGTTTAACCTCAGTGGTGGGAAAACTTTTGGAAACGATAATCCGGGACAGAATTAACAGTCACTTGTACAAGTGTGGATTGATTAGGGAAAGCCAGCACGGATTTGTTAAAGGCAATTCGTGTTTAACTAACCTGATGGAGTTTTTTGATGAGGTAACAGAGAGGGTAGATGAGGGCAATGCAGATGATGTGGTGTATATGGACTTTCAAAAGGCGTTTGATGAAGTGCTGCATAATCGGCTTGTCATCAAAATTGAAGCCCATGGAATAAAGGGGGCAGTAGCAACATGGATACAGAATTGGCGAAGTGACAGGAAACAGAGAGTAGTGGTGAACGGTTGTTTTTCGGACTGGAGGGAGGTGTACAGTGGTGTTCCCCAGGGGTCGGTGCTGGGACCACTGCTTTTCTTGATATATATTAATGACTTGGACTTGGGTGTACAGGGCACAATTTCAAAATTTGCAGATGACACAAAACTTCGAAGTGTAGTAAACAGTGAGGAGGATAGTGATAGACTTCAAGAGGATATAGACAGGGTGGTGGAATGGGCGGACACATGGCAAATGAAATTTAACACAGAAAAGTATAAAGTGATTCATTTTGGTAGAAAGAATGAGGAGAGGCAATATAAACTAGAGGGCACAACTCTAAAAGGGGTACAGGAACAGAGAGATCTGGGGGTATATGTGCACAAATCATTGAAGGTGGCAGGGCAGGTTGAGAAAGTGGTTAAAAAAGCATACGGGATCCTGGGCTTTATAAATAGATGTGGAGATGCCGGTGATGGACTGGGGTGGACAATTGTAAACAATTTTACAACACCAAGTTATAGTCCAACAATTTTATTTTAAATTCCACAAGCTTTCGGAGGCTTCCTCCTTCCTCAGGTGAATGATGTGGAAATCATTTCCATACCGTTCACCTGAGGAAGGAGGAAGCCTCCGAAAGCTTGTGGAATTTAAAATAAATTTGTTGGACTATAACTTGGTGTTGTAAAATTGTTTACAATTTATAAATAGAGGCATAGAGTACAAAAGCAAGGAAGTCATGATGAACCTTTATAAAACACTGGTTCGACCACAACTGGAGTATTGTGTCCAGTTCTGGGCACCGCACTTTAGGAAAGATGTGAAGGCCTTAGAGAGGGTGCAGAAAAGATTTACTAGAACAGTTCCAGGAATGAGGGACTTCTGTTACGTGGATAGACTGGAGAAGCTGGGGTTGTTCTCCTTGGAACAGAGAAGGTTGCGAGGAGATTTGATAGAGGTATTCAAAATCATGAAGGGTCCAGACAGAGTAGATAGAGAGAAACTGTTCCCATTGGCGGAAGGGTCAAGAACCGGAGGACACAGATTTAAGGTGATTGGCAAAAGAACCAAAGGTGACATGAGGATAAACTTTTTTACACAGTGAGTGGTTAGGATCTGGAATGCACTGCCCGAGGGGGTGGTGGAGGCAGATTCAATCATGGCCTCCAAAAGGGAACTGGATAAGTACTTGAAAGGAAAAAATTTGCAGGGCTACGGGGATAGGGCGGGGGAGTGGGACTAGCTGGATTGCTCTTACGGAGAGCCGGCATGGGCTTGACGGGCCGAATGACCTCCTTCTGTGCTGTAACCTTTCTATGACTCTATGATCGCTGATTAACCCCGCGCTGACTCTCCCCGATTAACCCCGCGTTGACTCTCTCTGATTAACCCTGTGTTGACTGTCTCTGATTAACCCCGTGCTGACTCTCCCCGATTAACCTGTAGAACTAACTCTGGATGTTTGCCCAGAGTGGTTGTCAGACTACCTGGCCTTAGTTCCCTGGGTTAAAACCCCTTCCCTTTTTTTGAACAGATATGCAACATTTGCCACCTTCTAATCCTCTAGCACAATTCTCAATTCCAAAGAGTTTTGTTAAATTACCCTCAGTGCCTCTGCTATCTCCTCCTCGGCCCGCTCAGTCTCCGGGGTCCATCCCATCTGGGCCTGGGGGCCTTTTACACTTTTGGTCTTATTAAAGTGGCCTTTTCCGTGTTGGAAGGAGAGCAGGGAGTTGTCCCGTTGTCTTGGACTGCATTCCTCCCTCAACCATCAGCACTAAAAACAACTAACTCCTAATTCACCTCACTGCTGGTTCTGGGATCTGACTGTGCTAAAGATTGCTGCTGAAATTTGCTATGTAACAAGATGCTGTGCTTCAAAGTAATTGAATGTGTGTGAAGTGTTTTCAGAGGGTTCTGGGGTTGTGAGAAAGCGTTCTATAAACACAGGTGTCTCAGTATCAGATTTTATTCAGTGGTATCTGTGACCAGGAGAGCTTTGCCCACACAGTGGTCGTGAGGTGCTTGAATGTATCGCCTGACTGTGTCGGTTCCCATTCGCCCAGGCTCAAACCATGACTGCTTTGTTACCCAAATCACTCAAACCAGCTTCTAGAATGTTCTGAGCTTAGGTCCTAGTCAGTGACACCACACGTACCTATACAGGACCCAGTACCGTCCAACGCCAAGAACCGGGCCTGGCTGTAATGCCCTGCACAGTCGAATAGCCTGCTGACGCTCACTGCGTTTGCATGGGGAGCATGAGTCTTGGGTGAGGTACCACAGTGCAGGGCTCAATTGCGGCAACAAGGAGTTAACACCTTTTGTTGGGGGAGGGAGAGAAACAAAGATGGCGTTTGGGCAGGACAGAATCCTGTGCCATTACCCTCAGTGTCTGAGTGACCGTCACTCTGCATCCGAAACTACTGCACGCTGAGAATTTCAGGAACAAGACTGAGGCAGGAACTCCATCAGTTACAGACGGCTAAAGTCAAAGGATGTTAATCAAAGAAGTAGAGGCTCCTGAAGGAGCTTTTGTCACCGAGGAACACTGGCGTGTGACTGTCGATCAAGGCAGATTCTTCCTCTTCTTTCGTCTCAAAGTGATGAAGATTTTTTCTGGCTGTTGAGAGAGAACGGAACGAGTTAATGAATGAACAAGGCAGGATCAAGAATGTAGGTAGAACCACAAAACACAAATAGAAACACAAAACACAAATAGAAACACGAAACACAAATAGAAACACAAAACACAAATAGAAACACAAAACACAAATAGAAACACAAAACACAAATAGAAACACAAAACACAAACACGAATAGAAACACAAAACACAAATAGAAACACAAAACACAAACACAAATAGAAACACGAAACACAAATAGAAACATGAAACACAAATAGAAACACGAAACACGAAACACAAATAGAAACACAAAACACAAATAGAAACACAAAACACAAACACAAATAGAAACACAAAACACAAACTAAAACACAAATAGAAACACGAAACACAAATAGAAACACGAAATACAAATAGAAACACGAAACACAAACACAAATAGAAACACGAAACACAAATAGAAACACAAAACACAAACACAAATAGAAACACGAAACACAAATAGAAACACAAAACACAAACACAAATAGAAACACGAAACACAAACTAAAACACAAATAGAAACACGAAACACAAATAGAAACACGAAACACAAATAGAAACACGAAACACAAACACAAATAGAAACACGAAACACAAACACAAATAGAAACACGAAACACAAATAGAAACACGAAACACAAATAGAAACACGAAGCACAAATAGAAACACAAAATACAAATAGAAATACAAAACACAAATAGAAACACGAAACACAAATAGAAACACAAAACACAAACACAAATAGAAACACGAAACACAAACTAAAACACAAATAGAAACACGAAACACAAATAGAAACACGAAACACAAACTAAAACACAAATAGAAACACGAAACACAAATAGAAACACGAAACACAAATAGAAACACGAAACACAAACACAAATAGAAACACGAAACACAAATAGAAACACGAAACACAAATAGAAACACGAAGCACAAATAGAAACACAAAATACAAACACAAATAGAAACACGAAACACAAACTAAAACACAAATAGAAACGCAAAACACAAACTAAAACACTGACATTTGCATCTATCTTTACCAAGGAAAAGATGTTGCCAGAGTCACAATAAAAGGGGAGGTAGTTGAGATACTGGTTGGGCTAAAAATTGATAAAGATGAGGTACTGGAAAGGCTGGCTGTACTTAAAGAAGATAAGTCACCCGGTCCGGATGGGATCCATCCTAGGTTGCTGAGGGAAGTAAGGGTGGAAATTGCAGAGGTACTGGCCATAATCTTCCAAACATCTGTCGATACGGGAGTGGTGCCAGAGGACTGGAGAATTGCAAATGATGCACCCTTGTTCAAAAAAGGGTGTAAGGATAAACCCAGCAACTACAGGCCAGTCAGTTTAACCTCGGTGGTGGGGAAACTTTTAGAAACGATAACGGGACAGAATTAACAGTCACTTGGACAAATGTGGATTGATTAGGGAAAGCCAGTGTGGATTTGTTAAAGGCAAATTGTGTTTAACTAACTTGATTGAATTTTTTGATGAGGTAACAGAGAGGGAAGATGAGGGCAATGCAGTTGATGTGATGTATATGGACTTTCAAAAGGCATTTGATAAAGTTTGTCAGCAAAGTTGAAGCCCATGGAATAAAGGGGGCAGTGGCAACATGGATACAGAATTGGCTAAATGACCGGAAACAGAGAGTAATGGTGAATAGTTGTTTTTCGGACTGGAGGGAGGTGTACAGTGGTGTTCCCCAGGGGTCAGTGCTGGGACCACTGCTTTTCTTGATATATATTAATGACTTGGACTTGGGTGTACAGGGCACAATTTCAAAATCTGCAGATGACACAAAACTTGGAAGTGTAGTGAACAGTAAGGAGGATAGTGATAGACTTCAAGAGGACATAGACAGGCTGGTGGGATGGGCGGACACGTGGCAGATGAAATTTAACGTAGAGAAGTGCAAAGTGATACATTTTGGTAGGAAGAACGAGGAGAGGCAATATAAACTAAAAGGCACAACTGTAAAAGGGGTGCAGGAACAGAGAGATCTGGGGGTATATATGCACAAATCGTTGAAGGTGGCAGGGCAGGTTGAGAAAGCGGTTAAAAAAGCATACGGGATCCTGGGTTTTATAAATAGAGGCATAGAGTACAAAAGTATGGAAGTCATGATGAACCTTTATAAAACACTGGTTCGGCCACAACTGGAGTATTGTGTCCAGTTCTGGGCACCGCACTTTAGGAAAGATGTGAAGGCCTTAGAGAGGGTGTAGAAGAGATTTACTGGAATGATTCCAGGGATGAGGGACTTTAGTTACATGGATAGACTGGAGAAGCTGGGGTTGTTCTCCTTAGAGCAGAGACGGTTGCGAGGAGATTTGATAGAGGTATTCAAAATCATGAAGGGTCTAGACAGAGTAGATAGAGAGAAACTGTTCCCATTGGCGGAAGGGTCAAGAACCAGAGGACATGGATTTAAGGTGATTGGCAAAAGAACCAAAGGTGACATGAGGATAAACTTTTTTACACAGCGAGTGGTTAGGATCTGGAATGCACTGCCCGAGGGGGTGGTGGAGGCAGATTCAATCATGGCCTTCAAAAGGGAACTGGATAAGTACTTGAAAGGAAAACATTTGCAGGGCTACAGGGAAAGGGCGGGGGAGTCGGACTAGCTGGATTGCTCTTGCAGAGAGCCGGCACGGACTCGATGGGCCGAATGGCCTCCTTCCATGCTGTAACCTTTCTATGATTCTATAGAAACACGAAACAAGTACTAAAAGGCGAATGGAAACACAAAACACAAACTAAAACACGGACATAGAAACACAAAACACAAACTAAAACACGGACAGAGAAACACGAATCATAAACTAAAACATACAGATAGAAACACAAAACACAAACCAAGATGCAAATAGAACTACAAAACACAAATTAAAATACGCACATAGAAACACAAAACACAAATTAAAACACGCACATAGAAACACAAAACACAAATTAAACATGCACATAGAAACACAAAACACAAATTAAAACACGCACATAGAAACACAAAACACAAATTAAAACACGCACATAGAAACACAAAACACAAATTAAAACACGCACATGGAAACACAAAACACAAACTAAAACACGCACATGGAAACACAACACACAAACTAAAACACGCACATAGAAACACAAAACACAAATTAAAACACGCACATAGAAACACAAAACACAAACTAAAACACGCACATAGAAACACAAAACACAAATTAAAACACGCACATAGAAACATAAAACACAAACTAAAACACGCACATAGAAACACAAAACACAAATTAAAACACGCACATAGAAACACAAAACACAAATTAAAACACGCACATAGAAACACAAAACACAAACTAAAACACGCACATAGAAACACAAAACACAAATTAAAACACGCACATAGAAACACAAAACACAAACTAAAACATACAGATAAAAACACAAAACACAAATTAAAACACGCACATAGAAACACAAAACACAAATTAAAACACGCACATAGAAACACAAAACACAAACTAAAACACGCACATAGAAACACAAAACACAAATTAAAACACGCACATAGAAACACAAAACACAAACTAAAACACGCACATAAAAACACAAACTAAAACACGCACATAGAAACACAAAACACAAACTAAAACACGCACATAGAAACACAAAACACAAATTAAAACACGCACATAAAAACACAAACTAAAACACGCACATAGAAACACAAACTAAAACACGCACATGGAAACACAAAACACAAACTAAAACACGCACATAGAAACACAAAACACAAACTAAAACACGCACATAAAAACACAAACTAAAACACACACATAGAAACACAAAACACAAACTAAAACACGCACATAGAAACACAAAACACAAACTAAAACACGCACATAGAAACAAAAAACACAAATTAAAACACGCACATAGAAACACAAAACACAAACTAAAACATACAGATAAAAACACAAAACACAAATTAAAACACGCACATAGAAACACAAAACACAAATTAAAACACGCACATAGAAACACAAAACACAAACTAAAACACGCACATAGAAACACAAAACACAAACTAAAACACGCACATAGAAACACAAAACACAAACTAAAACACGCACATAGAAACACAAAACACAAACTAAAACACGCACATAGAAACACAAAACACAAACTAAAACACGCACATAGAAACACAAAACACAAATTAAAACACGCACATAGAAACACAAAACACAAATTAAAACACGCACATAGAAACACAAAACACAAACTAAAACACGCACATAAAAACACAAACTAAAACACGCACATGGAAACACAAAACACAAATTAAAACACGCACATAGAAACACAAAACACAAACTAAAACACGCACATAGAAACACAAAACACAAACTAAAACACGCACATAGAAACACAAAACACAAATTAAAACACGCACATAGAAACACAAAACACAAACTAAAACATGCACATAAAAACACAAACTAAAACACGCACATGGAAACACAAAACACAAATTAAAACACGCACATAGAAACACAAAACACAAACTAAAACACGCACATAGAAACACAAAACACAAACTAAAACACGCACATAGAAACACAAAACACAAACTAGAACACGCACATAGAAACACAAAACACAAACTAAAACACGCACATAGAAACACAAAACACAAACTAAAACACGCACATAGAAACACAAAACACAAACTAGAACACGCACATAGAAACACAAAACACAAACTAAAATACGCACATAGAAACACAAAACACAAATTAAAACACGCACATAGAAACACAAAACACAAACTAAAACACGCACATAGAAACACAAAACACAAACTAAAACACGCACATAGAAACACAAAACACAAATTAAAACACGCACATAGAAACACAAAACACAAACTAAAACACGCACATAGAAACACAAAACACAAACTAAAACACGCACATAGAAACACAAAACACAAACTAAAACACGCACATAGAAACACAAAACACAAACTAAAACACGCACATAGAAACACAAAACACAAATTAAAACACGCACATAGAAACACAAAACACAAATTAAAACACGCACATAGAAACACAAAACACAAACTAAAACATACAGATAAAAACACAAAACACAAATTAAAACACGCACATAGAAACACAAAACACAAACTAAAACAGGAGATACAACAAACACAAACTAAAACACACAAATAGAAACCCAAACTACAAACTATAACACGCTATCAGAAACACGTGTGAGTAAGCACAGAAAGACCAAGGGGTAGATTTTTGGGGCCGAGCATCGCCTGGGAGCAGCACAGAGTGGAACGTTTGTTGGAGAGGATTATCGCCCCTCACAGATCCCGCTGGATTCTCCTTCCGTTAGTTTAAATGGAATCATCTGAACTTGCTGCGGATTTACCTTCATTTACGAAGAATTCGGCCAATAGGTAGGACACCCTGACTCCATGGGCACAGTGAGGAGCCGCCAAACTCTCCTTCCACAAAAAGCGATTTGCTTCCGGATGCCACTGGGTGCCGTAGATCGGATACTCGTACGCTGCGAGAGAGAGAGAGCAACGCAGCTCAAGGGTGGAACATCTACTACAGCAACTGTGTCAGTAATCACTGGGACACACTCACCCCGCGACACACTCACCCCGCGACACACTCACCCCGCGACACACTCACCCCGCGACACACTCACCCTGGGAACATTTCCAATGTGGTACACTTACTCTCCTTGTGAACATTTGGCCTGTGCACATTTACACTTTGCACACTTACCCTGTGCACATTTACACTTTGCACACTTACCCTGTGCACATTTACACTTTGCACACTTACCCTGTGCACATTTACACTTTGCACACTTACCCTGTGCACATTTACACTTTGCACACTTACCCTGTGCACATTTACACTTTGCACACTTACCCTGTGCACATTTACACTTTGCACACTTACCCTGTGCACATTTACACTTTGCACACTTACCCTGTGCACATTTACTCTCGCTGGGGTACGGGATCCACGGCCGCCCTCCAGCACTTCGCCCAAGTGATCACCCATTGTGCGCGAGAGCCCAGTGAGTGCCACCGAGATATTTGGCCGTGGGAGGCATCCTGGCCCAGTCCAATCCCGTCGTCACCTGAGATCCACAAGCAGGAGACGCTGGGCGGGGATCAGGAGGAGGGGCCCCGGCCCACTTCCCCCGCCCCTTTGGGTTTTTTCAGACAGCGTGTGGTTTCTCTGTGACCTTGGTCCACCCATCCCGCACCGCTCTCTCCTACCTTCCATCGTCGAGACGAAGGGGATGCCTTTCCGATCTGTGCTGCTGGAGACCATCCTGTAAAACGACCGCAATTTCTCATTGCTTTCAAATGCCTAAAAGTAACAATCAAGTTTAAACTCTACATGGAGTAAAGTCAGACCTCGTTCCACAGCAGAAGCTCGACTCACCCACAGGGTGTTCGCGAGAAGCTCCAAGGACCCCCTCCCCCCCAAAGCCCACCGTCCCACCCCCACCGTCCCCACAAACCCCCCGCCTCCCAGGCACCCCCGACCTTTTGATACTGAGCCAAAGAAGGAGATATCAGGACAGGTGAACAAAAGTTTGATCAAAGAGATCAGTTTTAAGGAGCGTCTTAAAAGGAGGAGAGAGAGGCGGAGAGGTTTAGGGAGGGAATTCCAGAGCTTAGGGCCCAGGCAGCTGAAGGCACGGCCGCCAATGGTGGAGCGATGAAAATCAGGGATGGACAAGAGGCCAGAGTTGGAGGAGCGCAGAGATCTCGGAGGGTTGTAGGGCTGGAGGAGGTTACAGGGATAGGGAGGGGCGGGGCCATGGAGGGATTTGAAAACAAGGATGTGAATTTTAAAATTGAGGTGTTCCCGGACCGGGAGCCAATGTAGGTCAGCGAGCACAGGGGGTGATGGGTGAACGGGACTCGGTGCGAGTTAGGATACGGGCAGCAGAGTTTTGGATGAGCTCAAGTTTATGGAGGGTGGAAGGTGGGAGGCCGGCCAGGAGAGCATTGGAATAGTCCAGTCTGGAGGTAATAAAGGGCATGGACGAGGGTTTCAGCAGCAGATGAGCTGAGGCGGGGGGCGGAGACGGGCGATTTTACGGAGGTGGAAGTAGGCGGTCTGGGTAATGGAGCGGATATGGTGTCGGAATGACAGTTGAAGTTTGAATCGGACACTGAGATTGCAAACAGTCTGCTTTAACCAGAGGCAGTGGCCGGGAGAGTGAATCAGTGACGCGGGGACAGAGATTGTGTTAGGGGCTGAAGACCACAGCTTCAGTCTTCCCCGTGTTTAACTGAAGAAATTTGTCGAGAAGGATGAGGAGAGATAGTTTATCATCGTCACAGTCACAGGATGTCATTTGTACAGTGGAGGGACGGAAACCTGATTGGAGGGATTCAAACATGGAGTTAGGGGAAAGATGGGCACGGATTTGGGAGGCGACAAAATGTTCAAGGATTTTGTCCCTCACTCCACCCTCTCCCCCCCTCACTCCACCCTCTCCCCCCCTCACTCCACCCTCTCCCCCCCTCACTCCACCCTCTCCCCCCCTCACTCCACCCTCTCCCCCCCTCACTCCACCCTCTCCCCCCCTCACTCCACCCTCTCCCCCCCTCACTCCACCCTCTCCTCCCCTCACTCCACCCTCTCCTCCCCTCACTCCACCCTCTCCTCCCCTCACTCCACCCTCTCCCCCCCTCACTCCACCCTCTCCCCCCTCACTCCACCCTCTCCCCCCCTCACTCCACCCTCTCCCCCCCTCACTCCACCCTCTCCCCCCCTCACTCCACCCTCTCCCCCCCTCACTCCACCCTCTCCCCCCCTCACTCCACCCTCTCCCCCCCTCACTCCACCCTCTCCCCCCCTCACTCCACCCTCTCCCCCCCTCACTCCACCCTCTCCCCCCCTCACTCCACCCTCTCCCCCCCTCACTCCACCCTCTCCCCCCCTCACTCCACCCTCTCCCCCCCTCACTCCACCCTCTCCCCCCCTCACTCCACCCTCTCCTCCCCTCACTCCACCCTCTCCCCCCCTCACTCCACCCTCTCCCCCCCTCACTCCACCCTCTCCCCCCTCACTCCACCCTCTCCCCCCTCACTCCACCCTCTCCTCCCCTCACTCCACCCTCTCCCCCCCTCACTCCACCCTCTCCCCCCCTCACTCCACCCTCTCCCCCCCTCACTCCACCCTCTCCCCCCCTCACTCCACCCTCTCCCCCCTCACTCCACCCTCTCCCCCCCTCACTCCACCCTCTCCCCCCCTCACTCCACCCTCTCCTCCCCCTCACTCCACCCTCTCCCCCCCTCACTCCACCCTCTCCCCCCCTCACTCCACCCTCTCCCCCCCTCACTCCACCCTCTCCCCCCCTCACTCCACCCTCCCCCCCCCTCACTCCACCCTCCCCCCCCTCACTCCACCCTCTCCTCCCCCCTCACTCCACCCTCTCCTCCCCCCTCACTCCACCCTCTCCTCCCCCCTCACTCCACCCTCTCCTCCCCCCTCACTCCACCCTCTCCTCCCCCCTCACTCCACCCTCTCCTCCCCTCACTCCACCCTCTCCTCCCCCCTCACTCCACCCTCTCCTCCCCCCTCACTCCACCCTCTCCTCCCCTCACTCCACCCTCTCCCCCCTCACTCCACCCTCTCCCCCCTCACTCCACCCTCCCCCCCCCTCACTCCACCCTCCCCCCCCCTCACTCCACCCTCTCCTCCCCCTCACTCCACCCTCTCCTCCCCCTCACTCCAACCTCTCCTCCCCTCACTCCACCCTCTCCTCCCCTCACTCCACCCTCTCCCCCCCTCACTCCACCCTCTCCCCCCTCACTCCACCCTCTCCCCCCTCACTCCAACCTCTCCTCCCCTCACTCCACCCTCTCCTCCCCTCACTCCACCCTCTCCCCCCTCACTCCACTCTCTCCCCCCTCACTCCACCCTCTCCTCCCCCTCACTCCACCCTCTCCTCCCCCTCACTCCACCCTCTCCCCCCCTCACTCCACCCTCTCCCCCCCTCACTCCACCCACTCCCCCCCTCACTCCACCCACTCCCCCCTCACTCCACCCTCTCCCCCCCTCACTCCACCCTCTCCCCCCCTCACTCCACCCTCTCCCCCCCTCACTCCACCCTCTCCCCCCCTCACTCTACCCTCTCCTCCCCTCACTCTACCCTCTCCTCCCCTCACTCCACCCTCTCCTCCCCTCACTCCACCCTCTCCCCCTCACTCCCCCTCTCCCCCCCTCACTCCACCCTCTCCCCCCCTCACTCCACCCTCTCCCCCCCTCACTCTCTCTTACTTGGACGGTGACGCTGTATTTGTGGAAATTCCCGGTCAGTGGTTTTTCCGCTAAAACTCTCATCATCTCTGGAGAAAAGTCTTTAAATATTTGACTTGATTTTGCTTCTGAAAAATCAATAGACTGATGTTAGCTCAGTGAGCAGCACAAACCCTCA